>NC_048895.1:27880606-27916650 GCF_011077185.1 Oxyura jamaicensis
TAAAAAAAAAAAAAAAAAAAAAAAAAAAAAAAAGAAAGAAAGAAAGAAAGAAAGAAAGAAAGAAAGAAAGAAAGAAAGAAAGAAAGAAAGAAAGAAAGAAAGAAAAAAAAAAGTATAGTTTTACTCCTGATGGAACAATGACAAACCAATGGGTCAGTTTGGTCAGTGTTTTGATGGTCAATCCGTTTATTTTGTGGTTCTTCTGAAATTGTCCAGAAATAGCCATTTCCAAAGTACTAATCAGGAGTTAAGAGGTAGCAAGGCCCCAACTACTGAGGTGTGTTCTTCCTACCTCTTGGAAGGATTGCAGATGCTTTGCAAGAAATTTGGGTCCTCAGTTTTTGAGTGATAAAGGATTTTTTTACACTGAGCAATTAAAACATCAGTCACTGCAGACAAATACAAAGTGCAGCAGGGTAACTGAGAAAGGAGCATGGCCAGAAAGTGTATCAGCCAAATTCAGTCTGTTTATTCTTCTGTGGTGCAGTTACTTCATCATTCCAGCTGGACTGAGGTGTATAGCAGATAAAAAAAATAGCTTATTTCCTGAAACCAAATGATAAATTAGTGAAGAAAGGGAATGGAGGAGATAAGAAACATGGAGGGGAGGAGGTGCTGAGCCCCAGAAGGCCTGGCTAGAGCTGTATAGTAAAAAGAAACTTCAGCTGTTACAGGTTGATCTAGGTGGCAGAAGCAGAAGCCTCCTTGTGGAGTAAGGTTCTGAAGGGAGCTGTAACCTACATTCACAAAGGAGGAACAAGTTCCTCAACATTATTCAAGCTTACACTTGGTGGTCTTCATGGAGAAAGTCCAACAAAGGTGGCTCTGACCTTCAGACTCTGGTTGGCCAAGGCTGGCAGAAGCTCACTGATTCGTGCACTCAGCAGCATGCAGATAACTAGCCCAGGACTTGCAGCCAAAACTGTATTCGTAACTTCTAATACTGACCACTAGCCAATATTCAGCATATCATGGGCAGTTACATTTCAATCATTTGAATCTGTGTAGTCATTTTGGATCTGTCTGTGTAGCCGCCTAACCATATAGCAAGCTGAGGTTCTCTGGCAGCTGCTAAAAGCATTTGTAATAATGGCTCTCAGACTGTTCAAATTTTCGTGTACATGCTGAGCTTTGCACTGCAACCCAACTGGAAACATCCACAATCCCATTGAGGTTTCTTCAACAGAAATCCATCATTTTATGTCCTGTATTAGACAGGAAGACAGATAAGATAACATCTTTTACTCACCTTGAATCTATGGACATCAGTTTCTTAGGATTTAATTGGTACTATACTGAGTGGGTTTTGTGTCTCTTCTACAAATATTTATTCTTGTGTCTCTTCTATTAATAGCTACTCTTCTACAAATATCTTCTACTACACAACTTGGCACAGTGAAGTGAAGTATGGAAGCTGGGATCCTTTTTCTGTATCAATTTTGCATTATATGCAAAGTGGTATTTGAATGGAAGAGAGACTGTATTTTGTTTCTCAAAATCATGTGAGGCACTTTTAGAAGTGATTTTTTGTTTTGTTTTGTTTTGTGGCACAGAGTTTCTGATTTGATATAGTTGTGACTGGTTCTGTTGTTGCTGTACACTTTGGGTTGTGTTTAGTGAAATAGTGAGACACACAGGAGTTGCATGCTGGCTTTCTTGCAGATGAGGAATGTTCCCATCAGCTCTGCAAATAGATACCTGTCCATTTCCAAACTCCTCAGGCAACCCAGTCTCAGAAGACAAGGGCTTTTTCACAAAGCCAAGCTTGATAAGCGCAGAGGCAGAAAATCCGAAACAAGGAGTCATTCAGAGCTCATTTTGCTCCAGTTCTGGTTGCCAGCGTATGAATTTCAGAAGAAATTCACTGCTTTCCTGTGGAGAATAGGTTAAGGACTCTCACTCTCTCAGGCTTTGGGACAGAGCTCTCTGGAGTTTTCCTGAAGGTACCTTCCCTAAAATGACTAGCATCAAACACTACCACAGGGTACTGGGATAGAGCAATTTATTGGTCTAGTGAGGCATAACATGTTCCTACATAGCCATCTCTCCTGTCCATGCTGTGACTTGTGCAGCATTCCCTTCTGGGGATCGCACTTCATCAGGGCCAGCCTTTGTGCATGACATCAATTCCAGCAGCCTCCAGCATGCATTTATGTGCTGCAATAACACTTGGATCGCATCAGTCCAATGAGTTAATTTTTCTGTCTATGGTATACCAGATTTATGGGCCTAATTATTTAAAATTTCACATCTCTGAGTCATGTTCAAAGGAAGGAAGATTAACACATACTCTCTCTGGATTTTTATCTTAGATTCATTACCATGGGGTAGAAAGTGGATGTTTTACAGCATGCAGCCCTGCCTATGCCTTCTTAGATCCTACATTTCATACCAATGTACCAATAAAATTGGAAAAGAGGACCAACTTCCCTGAAACAATAAACTTTTTTTTTTTTTTTTTTTTTTTTTTTTTTTGTGCAGACACCTGTCTTGTGCTTTGACTCATAAATCGTACAGGTGGTAATTAACAGTTTGGTATAAGAATATTCCAGCAGTGTTCATTGCAGAGAAGAGCACAGGAATACTAATACTTTTAAAATAAATTAGTTCCAGTGAAAGGAACTTGAGATGTGTCATGAAAGGCAATCATTCAATTTACCGTTGCTTGAAAAATATTATGGGAAAATATGGCAGCATACCATTGCCAAAGTTGCCCAGCACATTCCCTTGGAGGTCTGCTTTTCTGTAGCCAAATTTTCAACCAAAATGATTCTGCTGATTACAAGAGAAAAAGACAGAAAAAATATTTTCACTATATTGAAAGAAAAAAAAAAAAAGAAAAAAGAAAGAAAAAAGGGGGGGGGATTTCTGAGACAGTTTTTGAAATGTTTTGGTGGTGTTTGTGCTTTGAAGTTCAGCCTGGATAATTCGCAAGAGGCTGGACAATGTCTTTGATGTGCCTTGTGCTGCTCTTAGGGAACGTTGCAGAGACCTGCCCTAGTCAAGAGCCTGTGGAAATCATGCAGACTATTCGTGTACCATAAAGACCTAATTAGGTTTGTCAGTAAAAGTCTCTGGAGATTACACATCCTTCATCTTCTCACAGCTCCTGCATGTGACCAGACTGCACATGTACCACCCCCACAGCCATGCATTTGAACTGGCTTCAACATGAGCTATGAATTTGCCCTGTAAATGGTGGCTCCAGTGTATGATATCTCTGGAGCTTAGCACTTGCCTCTCATGTTCTCTCTGTAGTTTCCTAGTCAACCACCAGGTAACATGAGGGGGGTAAAAAGTGGGTATGGCATTAGAAAAAGAAGTAACTAAACTAAGGCCACAAGCATGATAAAACTGTAGATAGTAAAAATTATACTCAGACACACTCGGGGTTTTTGGGACCAAGGTATTTCAAATTACAAAGCTAGAACTTACTGGGTGGGTAGCAAAGAAATGGGTTTTAGTAAAGGAACAAGAGTGTAAAAGACGGAGGAAACGAGAGAGCAAATTTGAAGAGTATTTAAATACACTCGTTAGGAAAGAGGATCAAATGAGATCTGCTCAGCCCTACATGATGGGATCTTTGGGGGTGTTCTTAGTGTTTTATTTATTTATTTATTTTCAGTCTAAAGTTCTCTGCACACCTGTGTAAAAATAAATAAATAAACAACATTGACAAAAAAACACTATTATACAGGCTGACCATTTAGCACATTCTCTAGGTATAATGGGTATAATGTAAGTCTTGCAGGTAACTGTGTAGAACGTTACTGCTCCTAAGAGTAAAAGTACTTTTGCACAAATTCTGGTCTGCTACAGATCTTGTCTTCCCCTGCAGCTTGTCTGATGCTAGCCTCTGTACATGCACGGCCAGAGTCTGGCTCCTTTGTCACCGATTTACACATGATCGAGCTCAATCAACTCTGATGACCACGCCTGCAACTTGACAAGTAACTAATGCACTCCGTTCCTATTTCCAAATTAAAGTTCATGGATTTTAAAGTCAGGATTGAAGTTCTCCTAGTACAGGCTGTGAAATATCATTATTTCTATTTCCCCCCAGTTTTTCTAGGCTGTGTCCGGGCTCCTCATATGACTGACTGTAACATCTGATGCAGCTGACTGCTCCTGCCAAAACACAAATAAACCACCACCACCAACAAAAAAGAACCAGTTTGTCAGCACAAGCAGGGACAGTAAATGCAGAACAGTAGCTCCTCGTGGTCTGCTTGCCTCCTTGCAAAACACAAGTCCTCACTGACAGATGTATTTATAGAATGTGATATGAAAATCAGATGAATTAATGCCTTAACATAGGAGCTGAGCCTCTGCTGTGGTCATATGAACCCCCTCACCTCCATTTAAGCTCATTTGAAGCACTGAACTCTACCAGCTGGGCTGAGATATACATTATCAACTAATCTTCCTAGAAAGAGAAGGTCTCTCTCTTCATCTCATTAGTATTTCATTAAATAAATAAATAAATAAATAAAGTAAATGTCCCTTCATTACCAAAGCAGAAACTCTGTGTATAACTAACCATAAAGAGCACAACATATATGTGCATTCGCATGTTTACATAAACAGGTATGTGTGAATACAAATGCACACATGCTGATACAGCTATATATGTATATGTATTTATGTCTGTGGCATTTGCCATCTGTTGGCAGTGTAATACTGGGAAGAAGCATCTGCCACTGTTTCATATAGTAGGGCCTTTTGACGGCTGATTCTAGGGAATACTGTACCTTTGAGGATTAAGGAGTAATTAATTAGGACTAGGTAAACATACTGCAGAACACAAAATTCCTATATTGAAAGCAAGAGTTTCAAGGTACTCTTTGATTTAGCTTTCATCTGGCTTAAAGCCTAAAATCAAACCTAATGTTTTTTTTTTTTTTTTTTTTTTTTTTTTTTTTTTTTTTTTTTTGGCGGGATGCCCTCATCATGCTTAGGGCAATCTAAAAATGAAATGTAAGATATTAATAATGTTACTTGCTAATTTTGCATCCAGATTATTATTACATCTTCAGGAAGGCCTGAGTAGTGAATTATAAGCACTGAACATAGAGGGTGGAGATTCATTGAGAAAAGCTTCCAGAGAAATAGACTGCAAGGGGTAGGAGAGGTGTGCTGCATGAACCACATGGTTTGCTATGTGTTACCCATGGGTTAATGGGTACAAAGCAATGGAAACAGATGTGGCATTCAAGCTATTCAAGGGTTAAAATGTTTTCTTGGTTATCAGATGGAATTATTCATTGGCTTCCAGGGTCAAAAGTGCTTAAATCGTTGTTGCATTTATTGCAATCACTCAGAGCCACCAAGGGCTCTTTATGGTTATCTGCCTCTGCAACCCTTTGCTGGGTCAAGTGTGAGAATTAAAAAAGTAGTCTCTTGGAATACCATTTTCTTCTGTTTCCAGAGCAAATCAATCCCATAGTGTGGGATATAAACAAGTTTCTCAAAGGAAATGCTACCTCCTTTCAATTTTGCATCAGACAAGGCAGAGGTGCTTTTCATTGCTTTGTTGTTATGCATTGATTTTTGAATGAATTAATCCAAATTGTAACTAGGAATTGGTTGAAGACTGGAGACATATAAAAGGTTATCTTCCACAAAAGGCAAGGGGAAAGCAAATCAGTTGTTGTCCTCTAGAGCTGATAAAGACAGAAAAGACATTTGAAACCAGAAATACATTCCAAGTCATGAAATTTGTGAGGAGGATACACATTTTAAGCAAATAATAGGGTCTGTTTTGCTACGTATATGTATATACACAGACATTCATAAACACACACATTTTCATGTTCATATATGACCATTTTGTTCCTAGCATACATCATGTGCACTCCACATCATCACAAGTTTCAGAAATTTCCATCTTGTCATCTTGTTTAATAGTCTCCAGGTGATATTTTGGGGACATTTTTTTTTTTTTTTTTTTTAAGGAGGAATCTTTGTGCAGATTTTCACAGAGGAGACATAGCCTGTTCTTTCAATAAATGACATCGTATTTTTAGAATGAAAGTTTATGTCACTATTATACAAGAATTCAAAAAATTAATTTACAAGGGTACATATACATACACAATTGTCTTTAAATTTTCTCACAAGATTTACATTAAATTCTGTGGAACTTTTAATTGTCTGTTTTGTTTGTTTGTTTGTTTGTTTGTTTGTTTTTCCTGGTGGCTATGGCTGCTCTGCATTGTCCTTTTTACTGTCTACTCTCCCTGACCTTTTGCATCTGAAGCACAGTTGGTGCAGCTAAATGCCACACTACTGCATGTTAATTTGTGTGGCAGCACTGTTACTTGAGGCCTGCATGAATTTTGCCATGTAGGGTTGTTGGACCAGGGGATTGGGCCATTGGAGTTAGTTCAGCTCCTCAACAACATGTGGAAAATATTTATTACACTCAAGTAAGTGGATATCTCTATATAATTTCACGAGCCACTGATGTGAAGTTGCCCTCAGGAATGGAGCAAGAAATAATCCGTACCATACAACAGCAGTATAGAGAAATAATCATATCCAAAGATGCTGACTGAGGTGTACCTGTGAAAACTGAGGTACATATATGGACAGGTAGAGTTTACTCAGGATTTGAGGGGGAGGAATCCTGGGGTCACACTCACATCTTAGCAATTAGGGCACTGATGCATGTTGTAACCCAAAAGGTAGTGTTGTCTTTGGCAGTGCTGAAGCTCTCAAAGTGACATGGGGGAAGTTGCAGGATAATTTCAGAGGTTTACAAGGCATCTGTGAGAGCAGGGCAGTGGCTGGTGGCACCTGAAGGATGAACCTGACCCAGTGGTTGCCTGGGCACCACCATGCCAGGTTGTTCCATCCTTCTCTCAAGGTTGGTCACTTGCTGATTTGCTGTGTGGCTCTCTACCTCACCTACAAGTCCCTTGGTCTTCTTCTTCCCAAATGCTGTGAGCACCAAAGGCAATTGCTGGGTGCTCGTTTAATTTTACTCACTATTTGGAAATATGCTGATGTGGATTGAGCCTCGTTCATTAAAGCTAAATTAATTGAAATCATGATTAACAGTAATAAATACAGCTGTTAGATTGTGCACTTTATTACCTGGGTTCTTTGGCAACTATCCATTATTTTAAAGCAGCATCTGTTGACTTACTCTAATCTTGTATGAGAATGTGAAATAGATGTTTTGCTTTTTAATAAAGAAAAGAGTGTAAGATATTGCTTTTGAAAATTCACAGCTGCATATGCTACTAATATTGATGATGAACTCAACACCTAAATTAAAAACAACCCAGACATCATGCTCAAAGGAAAGCAGCAACATAATAATAAATAGTTGAACCATACCACAGTGCAACAAGGAAAAGAAAAATCATTACATGAACTTCTTTAGGAGTCTTCAGTGCAACATAAATGTAAATGTCATTAATAGTTAATAGGAAGCTGCCATCTGGACAGTTGGTTGATGCAAATTCTGGCACTTAGAGGTGTCATTTCTCTTGGAAAACATGAGAAAAACAGAAAATTTGAAAGATATTGCAAACAAAGTTTGACTGTATCTCTTTTTAATACATTAATGTTGGCTGTGAGCAAAAACCTACAAAGCCAATAAAAAGGCTTCCTATTATTTCTTCACCTTTCTGATCATGGCATAGTTCACTGTTAAAATACATTAGTGATATAGACCTCTACAACTGTAACCATAGGGGAAAAAAAAAAAAAAAAAAAAGTGAGATGTTCTTTATGTCCTTTAACAAAATCTTTTCTCATGCATTCCAAAAAGGTCTGTATTACTTGATTCCTACTTTATACCTAAAATCCTAAAGTCAAAGATAATTTTCAGGAAAGAGAAAACAAATGTCAGTTTTCAAGATCATATTTTAAATAATCACTGCTTCTTATATAGGTTTCAAAGAAGACCACAGAACAGCAAATAAATGAAAAGCAGGTACATTTCTTTTCCCCAAGAATGTTTTTACTGTACATTTTGTAGAAAAAAAAATAAGAAAGAAAGAAAGAAAGAAAGAAAGAAAGAAAGAAAGAAAGAAAGAAAGAAAGAAAGAAAGAAAGAAAGAAAGAAAGAAAGAAAGAAAGAAAGAGAAGGAAAAGGAAAAAGGAAAAAATATTCTGATCACAGGGAAGTCATTTTCTAAAACTCCAAGTAGGAAACATGATGAATACAAGATCAAGTACACAGCCATGTCACAATAAATCTCTGCACCTTTAAAAAAAATATACATAGAGTTTTTTCATGTATTATTTGTTCTGTGCCTTGCACCCTTTCTACGTCTTTTACAAAATCATAGGAACAATGTGCAATTTCAGAATGGTTCCCAGCAGCTAATCATTGGCAGCCAACAAGTAAATAAACAAGAAAGACAGTTGTAGTAGCCACCAAAATACTGGAACTCACAGTAAAGTCACTGAGGACAATAAGTCACTGAGGACAATGGGCATTCCCAAAACCACAGCAATGCTCCCCAAAAGGGAATCTGAGAATCAGTTTACAAGCCCCAAAGAGTTCCTGTTCTTAGCAAATAGCTTAGTGTGAGGGACAGGGGCATTGTAGGACACTGGGGACCGGGGAAGGGCTGGATGTAGTGCAGGGAACACATGGGAGACTCCCTGCCTTGTGACACCCAAATTTCACTCATTTTATGTGGCTGATTGGGAACATACCCAATCCACTGAAACATACAAAAACTTACATTTCATGTGATGCTACTGGTACAGTCAAGCCGTGTTGTGGTGACTGTACAGACAAAAGAGCTTTTGTCACAATAGGGTGAAAGTTTGTGTTTTCTTTGTCAATAGACCAGAGACTGACAGTGTGACCATTGCCAGAAGCAATTGTATTCATAATGTAGACTGTTCATGGGAGACACTTTGGTTTTCCCTTTTTTCCTTTAATATGAAATCTTCGTATCTATTTTCCCCATCTTTGATAGCAAAATCCCCACAAATATCAATAGCTGTTGCAATCCACTTTAAGCACTGAGAAGCCAAGACTATGAAGAAGATGGAAGAAGGAATGATTTTTTAAAATTTATTAGCTCCTGGATTTCCACTTTTTTTTTTTTTTTTTTTTTTTTTTTTTTTTGGCGGTATTGGAGGTGGGTTATACAGTACTTCAGAAATTTGATCTCTGTACATATCCTCCTTTTAATCTAGGGGATTTGTTAAGAAACTGAAGACAAAAACAAAAATGCAGGGAAAAACACTGTCAGGGAAGAAAACAGAACAGAACTAAACAAAACTAAATCAACTCAAAAGCAGTAACAAGGAAAAACAAAACAAAATTTAAAAAAAAAAATACTAAAACCCAACCAAAAGCCCACTCAACAAGTACTGTTATTTTCCAATCTGTCATAGTTAACACTATGAGATTAAGATGAACAATTTGCTCTGATCTGTCCCTGTGGATGTCCTGCCTGCACTTCTGAGAAAATCACTTTCAGTAAAAAACAGATGAAGTCTAACACCAGTCTTACATCCACAGAAGCTCCTCTCTGTGAATGAAAGAAAAGGAAAAGGTGCCCTTAAAAAAAAAAAAAAAAAAGAAAAAAGAAAAAGACCACCCCTCAAAAACAAAAACAAACAAACAAACAAAAATCTTTAAAACTAAATTTATGTTGTTGAACCCCTTTTCATCCTCCTTGGTTAATCTTGTTTGACAGTTCACCAAGAGTCTGAGAAACTTTTGGAAAGCAATGCTAAATATAACTAGTAAAATCCTTGAAACAATCACACATGGTTCAGTTGGGTCCAGACAAGAATAGTGCCATGCGTGCCTATTCACATTTCAGGACCTTCTTTCTCCTTGAGCATCCCTATTATTATTATTATTATTTTTACCTTTCTTATTGGCCAGTGCATCTGAAAACATTTACTCCCCTCTCCTTCCAAATGCATGGCTCTGCAGCAAACCACACTTTATAACACATGAGGGGAGAAGATGGGGGGAGACGCTGATATTTACACCGTGCTTTCCATTACCCACTCTGAACTCCCATAAGTCCCTTTTGCCCCTGTTAGGTCATTGTCATCATACTGTAAAAGCATGCCATTCACTGAGAGGCTCCTCTTTGTCCAAATGTTTGTTATCTTTTTGGGGTAGGTGCAACACTGAGATGTGGCAAAGTCTCCCATGTCAAAAGAATGGCTACGTTTAGTTTTGCCCTCCAGAGGCAACATGAGGAGGCTGCGAAATTTGGACTCCGGCTGGCCCAGCAGTGGCTCTTTGTCCGAGTGACGAGCCACAGTGGAAGTTCTGGAGTCTGTCGTCTCCTCCTTTTTCTGACATTTCAGTTCCAGGGAGGCAAAAGCTCCCATTAGCCGGTCAATATTGTGTTTTGACCTGGAGGGGGGCCTCCACTTACTGGACAATGTGCCCTGTTCACTTTGGAGGCTATAGTTATCACAGTCACGGCTATTCAGAGAGCTGGAAGAAGAGGAGATGCTGCTCCGCACAGACTCACAATTAAACTCCATAAGTTCGTTTCTCACCACCACTTTGGGGTTGACTTGGGGCAGGACTCCATTCTGAACTGGTTGTGCTCCATTTGTCTGTGAGTAGACATTGCTGACGTTGGACATCTTCCCCTGGGAATTGTTGCAGACCTTGTAGCGTACCATGAGTATTACGATGAACACCAGCAGAGTCGCCACAATGATGCCTCCAATGATGAGAATCATGGTACCACCCAGGAACTGGCTGTGCATCGACTGGCACTGAGGGTAGTCTTCTTTGGTGAAGAACTGGGCACATCCCACAATATTGGTGGCAGTAAGGGTCGTGGCCGTGTCATCCCACATTGCCAGGACACAGAGGTCATAGCCTGTTCCAGAAACAAGGTTGTTTACGACAAAGGCTTTGTTTGTAGCAGGAATCATCCTTAAAAAAAAAAGGGGGGGGGGGTGTTGGGGGAGAAAGATAAAAGAAAAAATGGGTTATTCTTGACACTGAAGGAAAAAGAAGAAAAGAGAAGAGAACAGTCATGAGATCAGTTTGGGTACTGGCAGAGAGGAGTCAGAGACTTAAAGTTCAAACAGGCATTCAAACTTCCCAGTTCCTGTGGGTCCAACATCCGAGCAGAAATGTCCACACTAATGCAGAAGTTGGGAGGACCATCTACCTAATGTGCAACAAATGCGATAAGAAAAAAAAAAAAAAAGGAAAAAAAAATAAAAGAAAAAAAGTCTGTTCTTTTTCTCTCCTTAGACCTGCCTGACATAATCTTAAATATATTCAAACCTGAACAAATAATTCTGAAAAAAAAAAAAAAAGTATGTCTACAAAGAGCAGTTTTTTCAGAGTGTGAAAATGACCATTGCATTTGCTAAATATGAACCTGGCAGTCATGACAGTGCTTTACGGGTGTCTGAACATTTACTGTGTAACACTGGCAGGTTGCTTACCTGGTGAGGACAAGAAGCTACATTTGGTTTTTACATTTTCTGAGAATATGAGGCAGGCGGCCACTTCTCTTTCGTTTCAATTCCATACCCCTCCTTCCCCTCCCTTTTCCCTATCCTCCTACTGTGGAAAAAATGGCTCCTAGAAATTCAGCTCTCTGCTTTGTCAGACATTTCTTCTTGCAACCACTCTCCCTATTTCAGTGAAAAAGAAATATTGGCATTGGCAGAATGAGTTGTGAAAGCATGAGTGTGGAGAGGTAGGAAGATATGGGAATGGAAAAAAAGGTATTTATTTTAAAATAAATAATAATAATAATAGTAAACTAGTCAAATCGAACCCCAGTTACAGCAAGTAAGTTTACTCAAATTTTGTTTATTTATGGATATTCTTTGATGCCACAAAGCTTAAGTAGTCTTTTGATCTCATAAATTATTAGAGCATCACTGGCATTTAAAATTAGCTATTGGAATGAAAATGGTCTACACCCATTTCAACTGGTGAAAACTGCAGCACGTTAGAGGTAGGCAATGAAGAACCTCAAATTCAGTGCTTGGTGGGTAGCCAAGAACAGTCAAAGAGGTACCCCATGCTTTTTTTCCTCTTTACTTCCACATAATAATAGGCTAGAGGGAGACAAAACAGCTGAGCTTAGAAACAGCCCTTTCTGATTTAGAGCTACTAATCTCTAGCACAAGCAACAAAGTACACCACACAGCAAAGCTGGTGTGAGTGTAACTGGGACAGTAAGGCTAGGCCAAAAGAAAAAGGCATACTGCTTGTGGGTGTGCCAGGCTTTTTTCTAGCCCCAAATAGCCATCACTGCTAGCACACATTACAGCACTCCAGGGACCCTTCTGTGCAGTGTGAGGGAGCACACCTGCACACAGGAGAAGCATCAGGGCATTGCAAAGGTGAACATCTGATAATCTTTGCATTTATGCACTTCCACACTTACACTGCCCTTCATTCTGGCCACAGGTGAGGATGTGGCCCCTTTTTAAAAATCAATCAAACAAACAATTCTGTAAGTAAATGTAATATCAGTGAGAGACACCTGGAATATAAATATAACCGGGCAAGTTTACTCAGTATTATATTTTAGATAGTTGGTGCATTTATCATCCTAATAGAGATGCTCTGCACAGACATAGATGAGCTGTTCAGAATGAGCTGAGAGGACATAAAGCAGCCCTCCTGGAAAACTCCATGTACAGTTGCTAAAATTGTTATTGATAGTCACAACGGTTGGTCTTGAGTTATTTCTAATTGTTCTCTTCTCCTGCGGCTCTGACAACAATACACCATTGGCTACAACAGCAGCTGGGGCAATGCTTGCTCAGTGTTGAATTGTTCAAGGAACAGTTTTGTACTGTCTTCATAACTAAAACCCATAGACCACAGTACTGATTGTTCCTGTTGACAATTACTGTATTTCTCCTTTCCACCAGTTGTTATTGTAGTTCACTATAGTATTCTCAGGCCTGTGAATAAATGGGCCAGAAGGCCAGCTGTTACAGCTATTTCTATCTGACACAAATTCTCACATTTTTCAGTTGATCTGCAAGCATGGGCACACTGACAGCCTTAAAGGAAGGCCTGGTGCTGACCAAAATACTATTGCACTTATTGTCAGTTTGATCCTCCTCAGCCAGCCAATTCCCGCGGCTCTCCCAGGTCCCAGAGATTGCAGGGGTATGTCACACATCCCATGCTTCACTCTGCTCCAGGGAGTGGGAGACCTTGTCTCAATTCTTACTTATCTTGCATAGGCTTCATATAGTCCCCATCCTGCCAAGGGAATGACATATGTACACACCAAGGATGACACATGGAATAACAGAATGCTATCAATTTTCAAAATTACAATCTTCAGACTCAGAAACAGTTTCACTGATCACTTAATATCTCCTTCTGTAACACCTAGTGTCTACTTTCCACCATCACTCTCAGCTTCATGCTTAAAAAATTCTGCAGTGTGTGAGCCCTTCAGAAATTGTTTCACTATGAAACCTCATTACAAACAAGTAGCATAGTTAACAGAAAGAATAGACAGCCCTGCAAAACCGAGTCTCGGTCTTGGATCATAACTCATGAAAAACAGAGCTATAGTACCATCTGCTAGAGTGGTTCCTTTTGCTTTACACTGATGAAACAGAGATCTTTTTATTCTGTCTGAGCAAACAGCAAACAAATGAGTTTACATAGCATATAGCTTTGCACATATCTTATACAAATAGAAGAAATGCAGTATTTCAGTTTTACACTCCGTGCAAATTTATATAGAATGAACACTGGTAGCTTTAATAATTTACAACTTGTTTTCTTCATATCTGATTACACATAAGCTTTCAAGGAAATGTAGCTACCTGGAATATTTCAAGGGCTGGCAGCTATTGATAGTGGCACAAAATATGAAGCCAGTCCATTTTTAAAAGTACAGCAGTGAGGCCAAAATCAGTCCTGAAGCTGAAACTTGTCATGAAAGCTCATCTTAGCCTTCCAAAGAAACTGAGTCATTTCTAAACTAAGTCCTGGGAGCTACAGCTGTGATAATATTGCTACTAATAATAGCTTTGTAAAAGAACACAGTTGCAATCCCAATTATGGAAAAAAGCAATCAACTACCCATATACATTTAAAATGAAGAATTCTGGATGTTTCCATAAATAAACTTCAAATGTTCTTGTAAGATATTCAAATTAATGTTATTGTAGGAGAACAGCTGAGCATAACAGTAAGCATCAAGTTCAAGTCTACTAAGAGTTAAGTAATTAATCTGAGACTCAGTTTTCAAGCTTGCAGGGAAGATCTTGTTTTCAGAAAGCTGCCAAATATTTTGGTACGCTCTCCATGCCTTAATCCACCCTCCCCAAATGCACTGCCAGTCCGCTATGATGGATGGCAGGTCTTAACATTCCCTACACCTAAAATTGGTTCAGACACATTTTCACTCTAGGATATTGACACTTTGATTGTCCTCAGCACAGGTAGCTGCAAGATGCCACTTCAGTCTCTGCTTTGCTGTGTCACCTGGGTAGTCAGTCACTTCATGGCCACTGTGCACATTTAGCAACATCAATCATGGGCGACTGTGCCCTGCCATTGGGCCTCAATAGCCAGGAGCTGCCACAAAAAACAAAAGAGCTCTTTAAAACTGTGGCTAAGCAGAACTCCCATAAAGATTTGTTCAGTCAGCTCAGGAAAGCTAAACACAGAAAGTTGGTTCTGTTAGCCAGAATCTATTGGCCAGATCACTGGAGGACATAAAACGCAGCTTTGCTTCTTGACACAAGGAGCCTGATATTGCCCACCAGCTCTGCAGGGCTCTGTGGGTCTCTTGCAGAGCTGCTTCTTATCAAAGAATAGGAGTAAAGATCTAAATTTGATATTAGTCTTTCTTTAGGGAAAAAAAGTAACAGTTGACTAACTGCAAGAGGAAATCAACTAGCAAAACTCTTGCTTAATTTTTAACTAATGCTAAATTGTAATAGGTTTTAATGTGTACAGTTTAAAGAGCCCAGGAATTATAAGGCCTAGGAAAGTGAAAGAGTACTTAAATAGGTAAATGGTGTAAGTGTGGGGACATAGTTCCCAGAAGAGCATCTAAAATCAACAAGCTTTGGATGGGGAATTCACTTAGCAAAGGATATTTAATACCTAGTTAGAACAACAAGAAATTTGAAAATATCTGCAAGTTTTTGTTTTCTCCTTACTGAAATTTCACAATCCAGACACAGAAGACAGTAATTTCTGTATTTCTCCTCCAGATTATTTTCTTTGTGGTAGGAGGAGCAGGCAAATCTCCTCCACATTGGCACCAGAATTTGTTATTTGTCTCTTAAGATAGCTTCTGAATTCTCCTCTTCTCTCACCTTTTGGCACAATGGCAACACTTTTTGGAAGAGGAGGGGACCTCTGGCCAGGACTGGACTGGAGCATGGCACGTGTCTGCAATGTAATATCAATAAGCACATTCTCTTATGTGAGTTTATGTGTGATGAAGAGATAGGAAGGTGAACTGAAAGTTTTCAAGGCTTATTGAAACAGTACATACCCTCCAATTCATGAAAATTTGTCTCATCTTCTGAAAGCATCAAAATGAGACCATGACACTATTTCTTTTCAAAAAAGAAAACAGTGTTAGCACCCTTCTTTGAATTCAACCTTATTTTCTACCACCATTTCTAAAAAGTCCTTGCTGTGTCCTTGTAGACATGACACACGTAAAGCAAATTTGTAATGATTCCCTTCAGTGTTCAGTGATATTAAGAAAATCAAAAAATAAATGACTTCGAAATACCGGAGAAAAAGGGTTGCTGCAAACTTCACTCATAATCCCAGATGCAAGTGAGCACTGAAGCTTGTAGGTAGTGAACTGGGCTGAGAATTTAGGAGACCTGTGTTTTATTCTTTGCTTTATCAGTTACACTGATATCAGGCTCTACTTTATCAGTAACTTCCAGTTCCTGAGAAATCATTTTGCTGTACTTTAAGTCTCCTCATTTATAAAATGGGGATAATGCCAGCAATCTGCTTTCAAAAGAGGCCTGTAGTGTATGGGAGGAAATTAGTAGATATTATGATTACACTGTAATACACAAATGGATTCTTTTCTTCTTCGTAGCACTGGGGATTAGCAGTAAACTGCTGGTTAATACTGTGGTTATGCAAAACAGACAAATTAGAGGAAAAAAAAAAAAAAAAAAGATTAGGCTAATTGTCTAGGCAATTCCATTCATTTTTTTCCATCCTATGAGGGGTATGATACCATCTAGTTTTAGCCTGAAACTACTTTAATCACAGAACTTGCAGCGAGCTGTCAAGGCAGCTCCTTTGAGGAGTCACTTGCAACTCCCAGGACTCAGTTTTACACTGACCTGCTAGACTATCTTGCTTTTCTTGTAGTGTTTTCTTCTGTATTGTCCATGGCTATACATCATCTACACTGCAATGTGATTTCTCCTTTTTAACTGAATGGTAAGTATATGAAATAAAAAGTCACACCTGGTATTGACTTTCTATTAAATGATTGTATCTGTAAAAACAGACAAGCAAACACACAAATAAAAGCTAATTGCTTGGGCATGGATTTGCTTCTTGTATGATTCTACTTCTACCATTTCCATGCACATATGATAAAACTGTTCCTGACAAGGAATGGTTCTGGTGGTAAATTTTCTTTGCCTGCAGAGTGGCCCCAGAAAGCTGTACATATAGAGCAGCCCTTGGAATATTTTAACTCCTGAACAATGCTGGAAAATAATTCCAGCAATCATATCAAGACTTTGGCAATATAGATGAGGAGTTTGGGATACATGGGAATGTTTCTGGGCAATCATTAATTTACAAACAAATCTGCAATGCATATACTGATTATGAAGTAACTGCTAAACAGTAGTGCTAAACATTGTCACCATGTACTACATATTTGTATTGAAGAGGGGAAGAGGGAGAGGAGGAGAGGTGTCAAGGTGAAAGAACTAGGGTCCTAAAAAATCATATCCTAGTTAGTTAGTAGGCTAACTTTCCTGTCTGTAAATGTCTTATTGTGAAAATATCAATCCGTACCTTCCTATTCTTAAAGTTCCTCAAACACTGAGTTGAATTCACATAAGAAGTGCAAAATACTGCCAATTAGTCTCAAAACTAGAAATTGATCCAGAAAAGGTTAATGTTGAAGTCTAATTTTCATTTTTTAGTGAAAATCTCAAGCCAAAAATATTAATTTACTTCATCAAAGCTTCATCCACTATTTTAAAATCTGTTGTTCTTTTCTGTTTTGCTTTGCTTATGTTTATATTTGTTTGTTTCTGTTCCATCTTACCAGGTATTTTTTTTTTTTTTTTTTTTTAATTATGATTCTAGCTAGTCCTCTTTCAAAGCACTGTAGAAGAGTCTGGTAGAGTCCTACCTTTCAGATGGAGTGTCCACTTTCACTGCCAGTGGAAGTAGGATGATAGAGAAAGGAAAGAGAACTATTGGTAGTTACATACTGGAAAGACTGGCTAAAGAATGTGGAAAAAGACTTGATAGTCATAGAATGGAATTCATTACCTGCAGCACTATGTAAAATGTCCTTTAAAGCCTAGTGGATGTAGTTTAATGGTACACAGATCTTGCTCTTTAGCAGACAAGAAATGAGCAAGGAGGCATTGAGGACAGACAAGGAAAGGAAGAGAAAGGAAAAGTGAGAAAGAATGCAAGAAGCAAAGCTGACACTCTGGCAGTGTCAGAGCAACAAAAACTGGCAGAAAAACCAACAGATCCAAAACAGCCATTGGTGGGGCACTAACTGGCAAGGGTGTAGGCATGTGGTTGCCATCAAAATGATGGAAGTAGATCAGCTGACCACTAAATCAGGTCTAAGATCAAAGAAACAGATCAATGTACAGTTGAGTGCTATCAAACAGAGATGAAGATCTTTCAGCAAAACCAAGACAAGTAGAAAGATAGTGAAGTGAATCAGGGCAGTGGAAAGAGACATGGTGGACAGATACTGAGGAGACTGGAGAAAAGGCCAAAAAAAAGATCAAAGGAAGACTAGAAGGATTTAAATATCTCTGAAAATATTATGCTTGATTTAATGTCTGGAAGCAAGAGCAAGTACTTAGCAAATTTGGACCGCACAGTTGGCACTCTTTTGTGCTGCCAGCTTTTGTGATTTTCTTGAAAGTTTTATGGTGTGTGCCATTGTTATTTTTTTTTTGCTGTGTTTTTTCCCACCTGAAAACTGCTGCTTCTGAAGGCATGGAATGAAAGAAGAACCTGAAATGCTGTAAAAAACTAAGCAAGCCAATACTGAAGATTAATTTCCAACACTTTAAAATGAAAAAAATAAATAAAAATAAGGCCTTAAATATATATCTTCAGATCATCCTAAAGCCTCAGGAATCAAGAAACAAATGAAAAGTACCAAGTATTTTACTGTGTGAAATCTCACAGTCATTTACCACCTGATTCAAGGTTTTTGAATCTAATAATCTGAGAAGAGGTCTACTGTGACCTGCATCTCAAAAAAAAAAAAAAAAAAAAAAAAAAAAGTGGCATCTGCTTAGGGAAAAGATAGTTGTTAGTATTAGGGATATAATTCCTCTGTCAGTCATGTCAACATAAGAAAATGTCAGATAATTCCAGGAGGTAGCCAGATATATTCAGTAAACACTAACTCAACCCAGCATGAATAATTTCCTGCATTTTTATTATTATTTTTTTATGACATACAGTCATAATTTTGCCTTCAGATGGAACATTTATTATTAAAAACTAATCCCTTCCTGCTTTTATGAATCTTGTCTCCTCATCACTCATGCATCCAGCCACCCTTCAGAGAATCTGTCTTGTCAATTGAAGTACAAAGTACATATCTTTTCATTATTATTTCCTAATTTGCTTATGCCGTTTTCCGCCCATTTGGAAAAGTAGGGTGGTAGTGAAGAAGGGAAGATAGAGCCTAAAGGATTACATAAGTGTGACATGAGATGGTGAGCTAGGGAGATACTGATAATGAATATATCCTCTGTGCTACAGGGGAAAAAATAAAATAAAATAAAACAAAACAAACAAACAAAAAACAACATTAAGCTACCAGCTCAGAGTATATAGATTTGTGGTGAGATCTGATAGGTTGCTGAAGGGTGTCCCCTGGGGATGCACTGAAATAATTCAATAGGCAACAGAACAAAACATAGGCTTCTAGGGGAAATTACTGGACAAGGCTGAGGAGGGAATAGTGTGGTACAAGGTATTCTGATCCCCTCCTCCAGCCTTTGGTCAAGGAGGAAATGCTTCTCTCCCTGTTATTCCCAGCCAAATTCTTGCTTATAATAGGGACCCACAAGCAGGCAGAATTCACGACGCACTTCTGGATGAATACAGGCCACAAGACTACTCATCATGGTCTAGAGCTTCCTTATGAGGGGAGCGGAGGGGCAGGTGCTGAGCTCTGCTCTCTGGGGACAGCGAGAGGACCCGAGGGAATGGCATGGAGCTGGGACAGGGGAGGGTCAGGTTGGGTGTTAGGGAAAGGTTCTGTACCCAGAAGGGGGTCAGGCACTGGGACAGGCTCCCCAGGGCAGTGGTCACAGCACCGAGCCTGCTGGAGTTCAAGAAGCATTTGGACACTGCTCTCACACATGTGGTTTAATATTTAAGTATTCCCGTGTGGAGCCAGGGATTGAACTCGATCCTTGTGGGTTCCTTCCAACTCCAGATATTCTATGATTCTAGAGAATCCACCTGTAATGCCCTGAATCAATGAAGGTGTTCAGTTCAATTCTCCAGGTACATGTTACTGCACTGGCACAAACTTGTTATGCTCAATGTTTGTATAACAGAAGAAAATGAGACTTTCAAGTTGCCTATTCTATGCTATCATTTCTTTCAAACAAACGTGACAGCAGCAGGCATTTAGTGCCCTTATCATTAACTTTTATCTTTTAAGGGACTACAGTCATACCCCAGGAACATTTGACAGCACAACAGATAAATCCAGTCATACCCATTATTCATCAGCACATAAAGCACCTTTCACCTCAATATATCTGGGACAGTAATTTCCTCAGAAAAAAAAAATAATAAATAAATCTCACACTAATTCAAATCCAACTAAAACATATTTAAGCTCATTAGCAGAGTAATTGAAAGCCCACACAATATTTCTGTTAGTAAATGTAGTAAATGTGAAGCTGAAGTATTTATGGAAACAACGCATAGCTACACTCATAAATTCACTCTGTATCATGTTAATGCCGAGTTAGTGAGCCACCATAATTCACAGCAATGTTTCAAAAAGCTAATCTGTAAATCTGAGATTAATCAAAAAATATCTAAAGTCACTAGGGTGTTCTCCTGATAGTCACAACAACACATTATAGCTACTACATTTCTAAGGTTGGGAAGAGGTAAAAGTTATCTATGGAAGGTGTGCTCAAATCTTCAAGTAGAATATGGGACCTGAGACACTATTCCAGATTTGTATGGGCAAATGGCTCCTCCACTTGGCTGAGGTGTCATGTTTATTTTTTCTGACTCAGTTTTGAACTTGTTTATACAGAATTGGACATTTACAACAGAAAAGGTCATCCTACCATACCAGCAAAGGTTCCCAGAAGAGAAACAACATTATAAATAATGAATACATTTAGAAGCTCAGAGGAAATTCATTTGCAGAAGGGATTCTGCTATTTTCCTGGCAGCACACAGCTGTGCAATTCAGTCACATGCTACCCTTTCTTGTGAGCTTTCCACTTATTTACAGGCAGTGAAATCTGTGCAAATGATAATAATTTGGTTGACAGCTTCCCACCCCCTTTTTCTGTAAGACTTCGTGTGAGCTGAGGTGAAGAGGAGAAGGATTTTCAGTGACTTCTTTCATGCTTACTATGCAGAGCACTTATGCTAGGTTGCGACTCATGTGTCCTGCAGAAACTCTGTGTCCTACAGCAGAGGATAATTTTATTTCTGGAGGGTTGTGCTGGAATGACAAAAACACCAGACATTGCTCAAAGTCATGTTCTTGCATGCTTTGTAATTGCCTGGTCAAAGCAAACTCCAGCATACTGTTTCAGACTGTTCTGTCACCAAATCTTTGTGCCCTGGTCAGAGAAGAGAATTAAAGATCTCAGTACCCATAGAATAAGTGTACAAAACTGACATATCACTTTATATAAAGAAGTGTTTCAACATCTGTTTAGGACACAGTTTACATGCTATAAAAACGTTTAATCACATATCATTTAAGAGTTCCCCCAAAATCCTTTGGGCCCTGCTAATGTTTTAGTGACTGAAATTGTGATTAAATTCAAGATATTGGGAATGGTCATCTCTCAGAATCTTGAGTATCCCTCTCATTAGGAAGTTGAAAAAATGTGTTTAATTTTCAGTTGAGAGAGTGCGAGAATTACATTTGCTAATTCTCCAAAAACGAGCCAAATAAATATCAGCTCACCAAGACACAGTCAGAATTTACATATATCCAGAGAAGAACATTGGCATAATATAGAAACATGAAAAGAGGGTTATTTGAAGAGATTTTAATAATCAAAGGCTGCTTTAAAAGCAAGCAGAGATTGTGGTAGATCCAACCATCTAGCCTTTCAGCAAACAACAGAAATATATTTTGCAACAGAAAATGGATACAGTAGAATTGCTTGCTTCTTCTAAATTTATATATATATATATATATATATATATAAAGTAATTATTGAAAAACAATAAAGGAAAGTTTGAACAACAATGTTTTGTGACACCCACCAAGATTTTTGTTTCTGAGTTGGAAGAGGGAGAAAGTTTTGTGACAAAAATCTCTATGAAACTTGTACAATAACGCACAATGTAAAAAGAACCAAGATGATTCAGAGTGACTTTTGCAATAACATTAGGGAAAATATGTGTTTTTTTCAATTGTAAAATGAGAATGTGGAGTACAAAAGTTACTGATAGTCAAAAGCATTAAAATAAAATAAAATAAAGTAACTATATGATGAAAACATTCCTGAAGCAGAGGTTTCACATTGTGTCACTTCCTGGGTATTACATGTAAAGCAAAGGAAAAGGAAGGCTAGAAGGATAAGATAAGGTATAGAGACATTAAGACATTAAATTTAGGAATTGTCTACAAAAGACAAGAACACAGTTACATCCTTTGAGTTTGTGATGCCAAAATTAGATAAAAGCATTTCTCTGCAACAAGAGACATCCTGCTTCTTTCAAAACTGAGCCTGGACCAAAACCATACTGCGTGAGGAGTGGCAAATACATTTCTGAAATGGGAAGTAAAATCCATCCATTCAGAAAGCAAGTTCTCATTTATAATGACCCCAGTAGGACGAAAAAGAGAAGTCAATTACAGATTCCAATAGTAGCATGGTATTCTGGCCTAGAAATAATTTCTCCACTTAGGGGTCTTAGGTAAGTGTCACAGTACATGAACAAAATGTACTAAAAAGCATTGTACTGATGTTGTTTACGTGCTACAAAAGAGACACAGAAAACTGAAGGAAGATGAAAAGGGTCATTCAATAGGTCAATGGTAGGATCCAAAACCAAATGTAGGCAGTCCAGAGCCATAGGTTGTGCATCTCAATTGTGAATCCATAGCAAAGAAATAAGCATAAGCAGTGGTTATTGGATTTTCTTCTCCCAGGTAATAGCCATAAACTTCTGCAAATAGATATTTGACCCACCTCATGTTACTTCTCACTCACAGGAAGTACACAGAGGGTTTGGAATTACTTGGAAAATAATTAAATCCTACTTTTAAGCAAGGTAGTCTATTAAAAGAGATGGTTACAAATAAAAGAATGCTCAAATTTGGTGCCTCCCTTTTATTTCAGAGGACCAAAACTGATCTGTTTATGCTTGATGCTGTAATGTTAAGAAGAGACTAGAACTTCATCCCATGATTCAGCTTCTCCAGCTACCCAAAGTTTTACAGGGGTCCTGAGATTTAACAATTTATAGATTAAGTTTTGCAGTTTTGCTCAATGTAGTTTTAGGATCAACTGAACCCAGACAGCCCAGACAGTTGATCAGCAAGTTAATAAGCTTTTGCATGAAAACCAACTAGAACAAATGCTAAGTATGCCATTAGTCTATTTATATAGCTACACGCAGATCTGAAATGATTATTACTTGTTTCCAGTGACTGATTATTAGTCATCATATCAGAAGGTTTTGGCAGTCACAAATATTTCATTGTCCACCAAAAAATGAAAGTCAAGCTTCTACATGTTACAGGCATCCTTTTGAATCATTTCAGATAACAGAAAACAGCTTCTGAATAATTTCACTGAAAAAAAAAAAAAAAGATATTTAAATATATTTAAATACAATGAAATCAAACGTGTAAGAGCTCCTTGTACTGCTGAAATTGAAATAAAATAATTGATTTTTTTTTTTTTTTGGCTTTGGTTTTAATCTTTGCTCGAAAAAATTTCAAAGCAGCAATGTAATGAAGGGACTGGCAGATTTCTCTGCTCTTCAGAGTTTCAAGTGTAAAGCCTGCAAAAGTCTCTCTTCTTCATTCTGTAAAATCTTCTCTGAGCTCTTCAGCTGTAAAACTCTGTAATACTCCCGCTGTAACTCCAGATAGCATAAGTAAGTAGGATGTGCAAAAATGACCCTGTGAGCTAAAAAAGGAGAGCATGAAATGAAATGCAAATCAAATACACAATGATAGTAAACCCACAATTTTTGCCCACTTGGAGAATACAGAATCATTTATCACCTCCACTATCAAACATACGAACACTGTGCTCATCCTGTCAAAACAGTGGTAGAAGTTTGCCCAATTTTTTTATGAGTAAAAAAGATGGATTGAACCTTGATTCAAAACATTAAGCAGCATCAAAACCTCCATGCAACCCCTCCAAAATCATTCCTAGAAAGAAAGAGAAAATAAGTACTCCAAAAAAATAATTACATAAGAATATAAAATTCAAAGCTTCTCAGAGAGCACAGCCAGAACTATGTTTTAGGGTACGTTAATTCTATGACTGAGTTTCCATGCATATACTTGTCATGAATGTTATCAGTATGTGCATTTGACTCATCATTTTTAACAGCTAATATAACCCTTCAGAGGAAACTGAAGCACATTATTCTTTAACAACTAGAGGGGCTGAGAGGTTTCCTTACCTCTGCATTCAATAAACAATGTACTTCTATAGCCGTTACAGAAATATTTTCCTTTTTTTTTTTTTTTTTTCCTCAATAAACAATCACAGCAGAAATATTGGAGTGTGGTTCAGTGTATGAGCAAGGGAATAAAGTAAGCTCTTGTGAAGCCCTATGAAGCTGTGCTCCACATAGCAGAACTGCTGATTTTAGCTTCCCTGCAGTGGGCTGCATTGGGAGAAGTCCCAAACTTGCCTCTGCACAACTTGATACACAACTTCTTGGCTCTGAGTTCTCTTCTCTAAATCACTATTCAGCCCTCTTTCTAGGTTGCACCAAGAAAGTGCTGTCTGTGTAATGTGTGAAGGCACTGCCCTCCGCTTGTGGCAGGACTTCAGCAAGATACAGCATATGTCTTTTTTCTTAAAGAGAGAACTAGGGCTAAACTTGAGCAGACCCTCGCACTGTGAACAGTAAGATGATCTTTCTTACTTTCTTGCTGGGGAAGTTCTCCAGCTTACAGTGTGGTGAGTTGTTTTTGAAAAGTTTAATTTCCTCTCTTATTTCTCTGTTTCACCTAAATGCCAGAAGGAGGAAGAGTCACCAGCAGAATAAATGAAGCTAAAAACGTGCTGAAGAGCAGCTCTGGTTAAACAAGAGGGGAAGATGTGGCCTGTCCCTAGGTGTCTGTGAAAGGAATACCCATGTTTCCACCAAAAGATGTAGCAAAACAAGCAAAATGGCAATGGTCTAACAAGACCTATCTTTTCTCCTCTAAATCTGCTTGGGAGCAGCCTTTGTTCCCACAGTCCTCAGAGACAGCTGAAACAGAACACAGGCCTGTTTTATTCACCCCTCTCAGTTTGTACAGGTGAGAAGAATCATGTGGCCAAACACCACAAAGCCTTTGTATCCATTTTGGGTATTGTTTTTGTAAGAGAGATTTATGGTGCCTCCCTTTCCTGGACATGTGCATGTTGTCTTTGCAGGTGTGTATTTTTGCTATCCTTCCATTCAGTGAGAAAGTTTTTCCTAGACCTGTCCTGGGAAATACTGTCCTTGCTGTGACACTGACACAAATTTGGTGGTTGGAAACTGCTACATTCAGGGATTAAATTAAGATAGCTGTGTCATGGCAGTAAACCTACAAGACACTGTCCTGAAAATAACCTGGAGAAGTTACTATCTAATGCATCTCATGGGAAGATTAATATTAATTTATCTCAGACGACAGAAACCACAGAGAAAGACAAAATGACTATAAACAACAAGCCAAAGATAGAGTCTGGTCTCAAATTCATGTGGCTATACACCTAATGAAGGTATAATTCTGACTCATGGTGATTAAACTTCAGTGAAATATTAAAGGATGCTTAATTGGTTTTAGCACCTCAGCAGTATAAAATAATTTATTCTGTCATGAATAAAATTCATAACTATGCTTCATAAAATTAGTTGCTTTTTAATGACAATACTGGTGACTTTTTGCAGTGCCATGGAAAAGGGGAATGGATGGAAATGTTTTTCTAACCACCAGGGCAGTTTCTCATTCCACAGTGTAAATACACTATGGAACAAGGTGCCATAACGTTCCCCTAGGACTTATTTGCTCTTGTGCACCCTGGGTTTGTCCACAGATATTGGCCACTTTATTCTCTCAAGTGTCCCAGAACATTCACAGACATATTTCTGAATCCACTGTTATATGGATATATATATATACACATATATTTTTTACCTTTCTTTGGAGTGAATCATTCCACCCTCCCTCTAGCACGAAGACAAATGTGTCTGCTTCTCCTGAGCATATGGTGTAGCCTAAAAAAGGGTTATCTTGTAGGAGTGTGTCTGTATGGATCCCATATCACACAGTCCCCAAGGGAGGATTTAGGAGATAGCATTTCTTTTTTCTTTCTCAAACTGCTCTTGTTCAACTTTTTTTTTTTTTTTTTTTTTTTTTTTTTTTGGCTACTGCTTTCCATTATGCTCATGATTCCTCGAGAGAGGAAGGCCCACTCCCATTACAGCTGGCCTTTTATGTATTGCTCAGCAAACTTGGATCCTTCCTACTGCCAGAAGCTCATTGCATAAGCTTCAAAAGCAAAAGCAAAAGGAAAAGTTATTTTCCTTTCTGATTTAATTGTCATAGATTTATCTAGATTTTTTTCCCCATAAGAATGAATTTCAGATTCTAGACTAGTTAGTGAAATTATGCCATAATTGTTTGCTTCTGAAGAGAGCAACCTGTAAACACTTGAAAAGAGATTTTCAGAGTCACAAATTTCTATACTGCTCTCAGACTGAGAGATGTTAACATGATGTTTTATCCCACAATAGTCTTCTCAACATTATAAGGTTAGTCTTCCTCAAGTGCCTATAAACATTTTCAGAGAGACCTGTGTGATGAAAGCAAAAGGTCATTATTTCACAGGACTTCACTACAGTTTTAGGCACATACTTTGAGGTCTTATGAATGTTTTAACCAATATTCAAAAGTATCTAGCTCAAAAATAAAATAAAATAAAATAAAATAAAATAAAATAAAATAAAATAAAATAATCAAGAGATAGCTACCCTAAATTGAGGGAACACCTGGCTCTATTCTAGTCAATGAGACAATCCTAGACAAGTAGATTCAGTTCCTAGGATGCTTCTGTGCATTGGCTAAAATAGACTTCTGGCTTGACAGAGCAATGGATACTGCAGTTGCCCACTCAGAAGTTTACTCAGTCATAACCAGGGAGTATCTATTTAGCAAAGCGGGCTGAAACACAAACCCCTTACCAAAGTGGAATTGGTAACTGTGAGCTTGGTTATAGCTGCCGCCAGGCATGCACCCTTTCTGGATGTGAAGAAATGAAGTGTACCATGGATGCAGGGTGACTCAGATAAAAGTGAATTGGAAGTATGTAGAACAGCATGGCAATCAAAGATAACACAGCAAAAATACAAATGCATCAGCTCTCTTCATCATGCTATAAATCAGAGCAGAGACATGGGGATAAGCACAATGGACTTAAGGAGCCTTTTGGTACTGAGATGGTTCACCCAGCCAGCAGCACATGATCACTTAACACTTCCTTCAGTGCACATCAGCAGAAGAGGTTTAGGACTGTGCTTATACTCACATAACCCAGCCAAACCTGTGCCACTGGACTGAGTCTGTGGTTACTGCTTAAGAGAAATATGTTAATGACAGTCATGCTGGCATTGCGGTACTTGGGACCTTGACACTGACATATCAATAACACCAGCAGAAGCAGCAAAGAGGAAGACACCAATTAATAACTCCAATACCCACTAACCAGATAACAATAAACCAAAATCGATAGATCTAGTCCATATCCCTTTCACAATGACTAACAGCACAGAAGGCAGGCTGAGAGGCATGGAGATGTGTCTACAGTGCTCAAAAGATCTTTGGATACATTTGTCCAAGGTACTGGTTAGCTAAGAGCATCACTAGACTCACATAAGTGAGAAGTAGACATTTTCATATTTTTCCCTTTCTGTTAGAGTCCAAAGCAAAGGATCATAATTGCTTCTTCTCATTTATTCACAAACACAAATACTCCATGCAAGTTGGCTCTTCTTGAGACAAAATCCATTGAAAAAAATCCAGAGGAACAGTCTAGAAGAGACTTAATGGATCATAACTTAATTGCTTACACAGTGAATAAATGACATACAGAGCGATTTTGATCCTGACATATGTGTTCTGCACTTGTGGACCTCTTAACATGTGGTAGGATATTTCCTACTGGAGTCCTAGAACAGGAGTTTCTGAAATGATTGGTACCTGTTGTTTTCATTAGTCTTACTTTCAGAACGGTAAGGGGAGGGTTGGTACTGGAAAACATTCACTGATTGAAAGTTTGACAGCCTTCTACCATGTCACTTATAAACAGTCCTCTTGGTTTTTAAGGAAGGCGAAGACATGTAATACCTATTTTTTGATAAGGCCTGCAAGATCCATTCAGCATTTGACTGCTGTGACATAACTGTCAGTTAAAGTAATGACTATTCATACTCACAAAAGTTAAGGCAATTGAAATTTTGATGTATACAATTGTAATATTAGTGTACAAAGAGACATTCAGTTTTATTGAAACAGCTGACTTTACCAGAAGACTTGGACAATTTGGTTACTTTTACATTCTTGGCTTTATAAGTGGCTGTTTTACAAATGTTAAGAACATTATGGGTAGTTGTAATCATCTAGTCTGAGCCTCTGGACATCAGAGTCTAGCATAGGCTGTGGAGTTTACTGAGGGATTCTTACAAAGAACCACAGTACAGTGGTTTCATAGACACATAGTCTTAAGGCTTTCTCGGGGGATAAGAAGTTGGCAATCCCACCTCCTTCAGTTCATACCATGAGGTTAAAATGTCACAGCTCATTTTGAATTCATATATATATGTCTTAGCTTCAACCTGAGAAATTTAAAGAGTGGTTTAGACATCTGCATATAAAGCCAAACCAATAAGCAAAAAACTTTGAGGTAGTATGAGGACAAAGTTAGTCTATTTAAAGCAAAAAACTTTCAATTTTTGTTTTGGAAGCATGAGAGGATGGTATGAGTTTCTGTACCTGGGGGAGGAGGCAGGGGTAGCTGAAATTTGTAATATAAAGAATAATGCCATGGGCGTTGATGTTCTGTTAATGGCCAAGATAAGTGGCTAAATAGCCTATGGTTCTTCATAAGCTGGATCAGTCATAGGCTTAAGAAAATCCAGTTGCACACAAGCAAACTGCCCAAGGATGTGATAAAAATGAAGATGAGAATCCAGAACTTATTTATGGGAAAAATCCTAGACAGGTTGATATTGAAGGGAGAAAAGCAAAGACACCACTGCAAAAGGAAGACTAAGACATTCCAAGTGTAACAGAAAAAAAGAAGGTAGTCACAGGTATCTAAAGACATCTCTGGACAGTCCAGAGATAGGTCATTTGTGCTGTATCCAAATACATGATACATGCCTGTGACTGTGAAGTACTTCTGTGTTATTATCACTATTAAAAGAGACATAGAAAAAACAAATTAGAAGCTTTAGCTGATGGCCACAGGACCACATGAACACAACATAAAAAGAGTGTCTCTGTGATTTAGCATGTTAGTTACAGTTTCTACAGTAATGCTCAATGCTGACATGCATCTACTGTCACTTTGATCATCATAAATTCTGTGGGGTAAGCCATTATTATTCATCCCCAGGGTTTTGTTCTTTACATCTTTGATGTTATCATGATAAAGCATTTTCAAAGCTTTTGTCATGTAGATCAAATAAAGATGACCTTTATCTTTTACTTTTCTCCATTCAAGGTCAACAGAAGTTCTGTGATATATTGATAATGGCACATGCTGCCCATGGAGGAAGGGATATCCCATTGCTATCAATGATTAATAGTTGCATTTCACTCTCCTCAGGGCCATAACTCACTCAAAGCTTCAACATTTGAGAATGATGGAACATCCCAGAAACTGATAAATCCATAAATCCTTCCAAACCAACAAAAAAATGCAAACTCTCTAGGAGTTTCTTCACAAGTCAGTCTGTAGTTTTCAGATTAATATATGCACATAACACAAGAGTGTGAAAAAGAGATCACCAGTAGGAAAAAACAAACAAACAAACAAAAACAATACAAAACAAAAAGAAACAAAAAAGTAATTTAAGTCTGGTAATTGTTACTTTCTATACTTCACTTTGCAGGAAGAAAATGTGAGACATCATTTTTTGTCCACAGTACCTGCATCTCCTACAGTCTTTTCATTTCCAGTTGTGCAGAGAAGCATCTTCTGAACACAAGACTTATCCCAAAAACAGCTGTATAATAATGTCACAAAACAGCCTTCAGAAGGGCTGCCCATGGGAGCAGTGTACCAATCTCATCATTCAGAGTTATATCTGTTGACTTTAGCCACCAAAATACACTTCTACTAAGAAGAGTCTTGCCCCAGTCCTGGCCTCACGAGGGGTCAGCCCTGCTGCCCGTGGCTGTGTTAAGTCCAGCTGGCAAGGAAAGGACTCCTGGAGTGACCTCCATAATCACCACCTAAACTAGATGCTGAAGCGAGGTGATATGGAAACCTCTCTTGTAGAGCCAGGCGGAATGTTTGTGTGGGTGGCCAACTGCACTCAACTTCTTCATGAACAAAATAATAGGTGTGTGAAATTACCAAAACATTAAATGTAGAAACTCAGTTGCATGACACAAGGTTTTGCCCTGAAGATTAAGGTAGAGCTTTTCTAGACTTATAACAGAAAAATATCTTGGAGTTCTCAGAAGCTATCTATTTACACACCCACAAATAATAATAAAAATTAAAAAGAAGAAGAAGAAGAAGAAGAAGAAGAAGAAGAAGAAGAAGAAGAAGAAGAAGAAGAAGAAGAAGAAGAAGAAGAAGAAGAAGAAGAAGAAGAAGAAGAAGGAGAAGAAGAAGAAGAAGAAGGAGAAGAAGAAGAAAGAAGAAGTTGTTAAAGTCATTTTATTTGCATCTTTTATTCTTAATAAGAAAATTCACTAGTTCAAGAAACAAAAATTCAGCATTTTCATCTATCCATTTCCAAAAGCAAAACTTAGCTATTTTTTTCTTTATTTGTTTTTTAGTGAAAAATCTTTTTTTTTTTTTTTTTTTTTTTTTTGTGGAATACAATATTATACCCTATGTATTTTTTCTTCATGTTGTATAATCCCACTTATAATTTGGGCTGAAAATATTTATAATTTTTTGAGTCATTCTACCTACAGATACTTAAGATTAGCAATAGGCCTAATGAAGAATAGCTTGAATATTTCTTTGAATAGTCAGACTCTGCAAAGTTTTGGTTCTTATCCAAATCTGACTGAAGAACAGTGAAATTTCCACAGCTTATGAGCATGTAATAATGTAAAAATGTAAAAATGAGAACTGAAACCCACCAAAAAGGCTGTTCTTCTGCCTCCATTACTGGCCTGCTCTACAGCAAATGAAAGTATCTCATGCTATTCCTGTGCTGGAACACAGAAAACACTGAATTCTTAGAGAACTCTGCTGACCTGTTCTTAGAAGTAATATTGCATTTCTTATCTCTGTGTCCTCATGCTATGTTGCCTCCATTTCTTGATAATCTCAAGTGTAGTTGCCATTCTGTAGGTGATAGACATATATATCAGGCCCATCATCCCACAATGGCTGACCAAACTGTGTCCTAAGTATATATTCACCTACCTGTGCTCAGTAAAATTATGGTTAGCATAAAGGGTATCTCAAAATAACGGAGGGAGAAGTGAGATCATAAAGATAGGCAGCCAGTCAGATCATAAAACACAATCCCAAATGATATGTGTAACAGAAACTTTTAAACAAACCAACAACAACAAAAAAAAACTCTGCACAGAAATGTCAAAAGTCATACCTTCCATAATTACACAGATTAGTACAAAGTCTCACAAAATCTCCATCTTGGTCATTCTAAACAGAAAACAAAGCTGAAGAAATCTCAGTCTGTTCATGGATTAAACCACAAGTGGGAGAAGAAGATCCAGTCCTGACAAATGTTCTGTTGTGACTTATTAGCTTAGCTCTACTCAGTTCTTCCTTTGTAGCCAAAATCCAGGGGGGAACAAAATGAAAAGAAACTGGGACTGCCTTAATCAAAGTTACATTTAATTCATATTTGGGAAGCAGCAGCAGAAGAAAAAATAAATATTTCCTCCCCCCCCCCCCCCCCAATATATCTCTCTGCCTCGTTGTACCTTTTAAAGTGCTCACATATATCACCCTTTTCATATTTTATCTTCTATCTTCACTCCTAAGCATTGCTAAATGTTGTGTAGCTCTGTGCCTTTTTGAGCTGTCACTAGAACAACATGTAAGAGACATCACTGCCGATAAACAGCAATGCATGTCACCTCGTAACTTATGCTGGCACTGCAAGGGAAAAAGACAAAACGTGTGCTCAAAATACAGCCAACTGTGAAAATGTGCGAGGGGTTTATTGTGTCACCTACGCTCAAACCTTAGCTGGGAGGGTGCCGACAGGATGGGACAAGCACACAATCTCTTTCTTTTGTTGGAGAATAGTTGAAAAATATGACAGATCCCTGGACACGAATTGCAGTGGGAGATTTTCAGCTCCCGTAGCTGTAGCTGCATAAGGCAGAGCCATTCGGTTTCTGTCCAGCAGAGGGATTCATTACTCACACCAAATCACCCTGTCACTAAGGGAGCTTGTGGAAAGTGCACGGGTATATTGTAAGAGTTTCATGTCTCTTGGGCCATGTGTGTACGGCTCCTACATACACTGACATTAGATGCATCTTTCAAAACCTTGGTACTCTGAGGGCAAAGCTGGTCAAATACCTCGAGTGAAATACATTTTTAGTGTTAAAATAGGTGTTTCTGCTAGATACATGTTTTTCTTGTCTCCTGACAGGAAAATTAAAATTAAAGCTACAGCTGTGGGGAGCCCCAGTGCTCCTCTCCCTGGCACCTGTGAGGGGTATTTGATTCCAGCCCTTGTTCTTCTCCTCCACCACATCCTCCTCCCCTTTGCCATTCTCCCACAGACATCTGTCCTTCCTTCTTGCACATCCTGACCAGCCCTTTGCCACAGCAGGGGCTGAAAGGAAGGAGAATATTCAGGGAGGGAAGAGCCCTGCAGTCAGGTGATGCAGAGCAAAGTGGATGTGATCCATTTAAGAAATTCTGCTTCCAGGAGGAGAACAACCCCCTCTGGGCATGACAGATGTTGGTGATGGGGTTATTGCTTTCAAAGCCGCAAAGAGATTGATAGCCACATTTCCACATTTCTGAATGAAATATGTTTAAAGTTTATTTTTTATTTCTTTGTTTGTTTCCCCCCATAAGCAAACAAAACCAGCGTTATGGAGAATTTTCAGCCTGATTCTTGACAGAAACAGATGTTGCAATATTGGAATTTCCCATGGGACAGATATTCTAGGGCTTGTTCAATTTTAAACAGGATGAGAAAATAAAACCTAGTTGATATATGGTTTGCTTCTTCATAGCTGTTGCAGAGGCAGGTGTTTAGAGGGTGTGCTAGACAGATGTTGCACACTGCTGCAGTAACTGAGACTAACTAGTCCAGATTTTTTTATTATTATTATTATTATTTTTTTAAATTAGTTTTTAAATCTGCTCCTTGTTCAGCATATTACTTCATGGTTCTGTCCTATCATACAGCTGATTAAGGTTTGCTTTGGGTAAACTGAGACACTAGCTTCCAAATTGAAATCACTTAAAGAGGGTTAGAAAAGAGATTTTAACCTTGCATAGGCATACAGTGTTTCACTAACTGATGAACACAAAGCCTGGCAAACATGTTAATCCACTTTTAATTCGTGAAACACGAGGGCTAGGAAATTGTCAGGAGGTGCCTACCAAATCTGGAATCTCCTCATTGCCATGCAGCCATAAGGTCACAACTGACAACCTGACTAGGTTCCTAGCAAATGCAAGTTATTGAAAGTTTCATCACAGCCCTGAAATTGTTACTGTGACCAGACACATTGAGGGGTGCCAGGAAAGAAGGAAGAAATTTGTCTACAACACAATCCCAAATATGCACAATGAAAGCAGTGATGCAGCAAAAAGTCTTACTAATATATTGCTCAATACCATTCTTGATAGTTGAACAATATCTAGTGTGTCTAAATGGACAATAATTAGGAATAGAGATGTATGATCAGGCATGACCACTACAGGGTTACATGTTTTTTTGTCAGGAGGTTGCAAGATTTTGCTGGAGGGGGAAGGGAAGGGAAGGGAAGCAAAGGGAAAGGAAGGGAAATGGAGAAAAATAACAAAAACCACAAACTAAACCAAACTGGAAAGCCAAAACAGTTTACAATTTCACATGTTACAGCAACAGAAACAAGTGCCCTGTGTGCTAATCAGGCCAAGGAGCAACTCTTTTTGCCTGCTTCTCTGTGCTATTCTTTGTATTCTTTGGGTTTTCTGAGAAAGACTGAGTATATAAACACAGCTTTGATTTCATTCACCTCCAGCTCAGCACCTCAGGACCTAATCTTTGCCCACATTACAGCCAGCAACAGAAACATATGTACATACTGATAAACAAACCCTGCTGAGGAAAAGGAAAAATTTGTTTGTTTGTTTTGAACTGAAAAAACAAGTTCAACAAGCTTTATACTTACTAGATAAAATACATCCTTTAAAGATGTTAATATGAAGGTTAAAATCAGTTTTCTGGGGTAGGAAAATTTAATCTTAGTTTTTATTTTCTACTTTAAAGCCAAAATAGCAACTAACTTTTGCAGGAAGTTTTTTGCCTTCGTGCTACTCCCAGAAGAATGCCACCTTTGCCCTCCAAAGTGCTATTCCTTTTATTCCACTTGGATAACCATCGTATTCATAAACCCCATTGAAACTGGTTATGAACACCTGTGCTGCCACACAGTGAAATATGAGGAAAATTCTAGGAGAAAGCCCAAATGGAACCTGCTTAAGAACAAACAAATAAAAGGATTTGCTCTGAAACATACTCCAGCTCTGGCATAATTAGCTAATTAATCCACAGCCAGTATAATTATCTACCATGAGAGAGCCTGGATGGGGAAAACAAAGCAGAAAGGTGAAACAAAAAACAATATTGTGTTTCAGTGGTGAAAACAAAACAAAAACAACACTAAAATGCTTCCATTAGGCAGAGTTTGTATAGCACAAGGTCTAGCCACCTCTTCATCCCACTCCATCCTGGTACTGTTCAAAGGCACAATACTAAGCCCTGAAATAGGACTGTGACTGTCCCTTTTGTTGGCACTTTTCATAGGCATGTATCCCGCTCCCAGTTTTTATTCCATCCTTCCCCTTACAAGCAGTCTTTCACCTCTTAAGGTGTTAGTATACTGAGAGAAAGAAAATGTAATTTATACTACTAGACATACGTATAGCCTTGTGTCCAGGATGTGGTCCATCTCCCTAAGCAAATCACACTAGTGCCAAGCATGTTTAAGTGCTTTTGCACCATTTTTTTTTTTTTTTTTTTTTTTTCCTGGCAGATTGATTGATAGATTGTGGCTTTGCTAGTGCCACTGAGGATGCCAGAGGGTTGCCTGATACCATCCAGAGGATATGAGGCTGCCACTGCCCTTTGCTCAGCCAGCAGCCCAGTAACAGCAGCCATCCTAGCCACTATAAGGCCTTGGACAGGAGAAGCCAGGGTCTGTTGGAGACCTATTCCATGGTGGCCATTCCTCCTTCCTCTAGCTCAGAGAGCACGGCACTGTCACACTGGTTACCAAAACAACAACCAGAGGAAAGGCTGCAAGGATCAAGAAGCAGAAGACAGAAGCAGTGGCCCCATGAGCTCCCATTCCTGATCAGCTCAGGTAAACAGCTGGCCCTCTTGTAATAGTGAAAGGGAAGAGGCACAAACAGAAGGGCTCATTTGAAACCTATTATCTTCATTCCTCCTTGCCTCTGCCATTGCCAAACCTTGGCAGCAGTGCCTACATACTCCCTATGGTTCACCTAGGCCATGAACTTGTGCCCCCAAGGGAGAGAAGAGTTGGCATTAAGCTAGTGACCCATCCTTGCAATGGAGTAACCAACCTGACATTCTGCCTCGACATATTCAAATTAGCAGGATTCAAGCTTGCTTGGACACTGCTGTCTCAACCCTGCTTGTAGTACAACATGGCTCAGATCATAACAATCACTGCTGTGCATCCTTTTCTTTCTGCAGAAGCCTTCTGGAAAAGAGATACAGACATCCCCCACCCTCCCAGCACTGGCATAAGGACTGATTCGTCAAGCCCAACTCTCTGAGGCAATCTGCCAGATGACAGAGCTGATGGTGGGGTGCCTTGATGCTGTAATCTGCCCATATGTCTATTGGGCAGCTACTGCTTGTGCAAACCCCACTCAGAAAAATTCAGAGCACGGTTTGGGATGTCTATATATGAACTGATTCCACAATACAAGATGGTTAAATAAACAAATGGATAATTTAAAAGATAAGAAAAAGAAAAAGAAAAAGAAAA
>NC_048895.1:27916750-28084342 GCF_011077185.1 Oxyura jamaicensis
GAATATGAGTTGAATCTGCCCATTTGCTTAATTTAGGAAAGAAAAGAGAAAAGAAAAGAAAAGAAAAAAGTTTTTGGTTGAGCAAACAGCTCATTTATTTGTTTTCTTGTCAAAATTAAGTAAATTATGAGGTAATAAATATATTACAAAATTTAAACCTGGGCAAATTCAAAGTGATGCAAGGGGAAGAGAGGGAGAACAGATGGGCAGATTCAACACAAATTCACACGTTGTGCTGGCTGATTCAAAATGTTCATCTCTGCAAATAAACTAATCTGTAAACCAAGAGCAGCTGAGCAAAGGGGGCTTCTGCCATAGCCTTACAGTACTGTCTACAGGGTCTTTCCAACCACTCCAAAGCAGAGATGTGAGTAAGGTCTTTCCCATCCAAGGGTGTCAGGCTTGGTATGCCTCCCTCTGTCTTGCCCAGCATCCATGTAGCCCACTTCATTGTTGTTAGCACACAGATGATCCTGCTTCTACTCCGCAACAAGCTCTGCCAAAGGCTGAAGCTAATTCTGATGTCCTTTCTAGGCAGCATAGCTTCATGTGATTCTTGTGAAGTGCTCTGGGACCTAATATAATCATACTGTGGCTCTGAGACATCAGCAGGGCTGTGACAATGGGGCAGATCAAACAGCTCTCTGGACTTTTTCTCTGGCTATGAAAATCAAAACATTTCATTTTAAACATTAAAATATCTTGATTGCATGATAGTTTGAAGGTTTCTTTAGATTGCAGGACCAGGCTGTTATCCTCAGCCACGACTGGAGTACCTTTGTGCTTGGCACTGTTACAGATCATTAAGATTACATGGTAGATGCCTGTACTGCCCTCTTATTAGACTGTGAAACATGTTTTGGGGAAAAGAGTAATATGACAACTAAATAACCCATATCATGTTTTCAAAAGACATCCATTACTTCACATTTTCTTTCTTCACCATCAAAAATTTGAGTTACCTTCTTGCTGTGCGCTTTTAAGAACAAAAAAGAATAAATGATTCCCTTGTAGTACAAGCCTTCATTGAAAATCTACAAGTAGAACACTCAAAACGTTACTTGGAATATCAACCAGATTTCTGCCTCAAGTCTTAAGATTCTCAGCTTGTCTGAAATCCTTCTCTTTCATCCTTTCCTGACCAGAGCATTACCACAAAGACTAACTGCAACCACATCACTTAAAGCTTCAAAATAAGTTTAAATGAAAAGCAAATTTTGCATTCACTTTGTACTGGATGTCCTGAACCTGAACAGAGTGAATTTTCTTTACTCTGAGTGCATATATTTTGCCCAGAAAATTTGTCTACTAGAGGCAAATGCAAAAATAACCAGACTTGTAAGAACTAAAGTTAATGAAGACTTACTATATCATTTACTCAGTCTAGTGTATTCCTATTTTCCTTTATTTTTTTTTTCTGGTGGTGTATCTTATCGAGTTCCAGCCTTCTCAAAATATAAGTCTTAAGTCATTTCTCTAATACGTAAGCTGAATCATTGCTATCATAAGTTAATTAGTGCATTCATACAAAAAGCTACAGCTTTTCTGAAAATAACCTGGGTGTGCAAGCCAAAAGGCTGGTGTGTAAGAGAAAAGGTATAACAGGAAATTCAGAACAAAGAATTAGATAGCTGAGTCTACAGCTAAATCAGTACAATAATGCTAGGCTGCTCTATAATGCACATGCACAACGTTTTATGTCAATATACTCTGATGATATCTGGTCAGGTAGACACGGGATGATATTACACAAAATTCCTCTCACCTCTGCAGGCTATAAGATCCCTGAAGAAAGACACCTCTTATTTAGGTTTGTCTGGTGTCTACTGCCATAAGCATCTGATCTTTACACAATCCTATAATTAATTACGGGTCATGATACCCAAGACAAACTTATTACCCCTTTGCTAAGAGGCACCCTGTGTGCTGCCTGGCAGATACTATTTAGTGTTTTGATTTGTCCGAAGAATACTAGGTTTACTCAAAGCATTTTTTCTCTCTCTCTCTCTTTTTTATTTTTTATTTTTATGAAATCTGTACATTTATGTTTGTTGTGTTCCTCTCTTCAAAGAAAAAAAATTATCCTTACTGGAAGTGGCATTTCTATCAATTAATTTTTTTTTTTTTTTTTTTTGGTGTTTGTTCGTTTGTTTTTTAAAAAGTAAACAGTAAGGCACTGGTCCTATTTTTCTCCTCTTCAAAGACAGACTTTATTGAAACAAAATTTTCAAGGCTGACTTCTTGTTTTCTTGAAAGACTGGCCTGGAGGGTCAGTCTTCCTCTCAGGGAGGACTTAATGAGGACAGGATGGCAAAGCAGCAAGTGCAACCACCCTGCACTCACCAGCCCAAATCCAACCTCTTCCCTGGGGGCAGGCAGAGGGTGGTGGGCAAGATCTTGTCTGCCACAGTGCTCTCAGTGAGGAGAGCAAAAATCAGGAAGGTACTTGGTGAAAGGTGGTCACATATTATTCTAGGGGTTTCATATTCTTGGAAAGAAGTACTTCTGAATATGATTCAAGAACATAATGGTGACATCTGGGCCACTTTCTCATTTCCACAGTGGCAGTAAAATTGTATTATTATTATTATTATTTTTTACAGAGTGGCTGTATAGTCCAAACCCTCTCAGAGCTTCATTTTCATTATCTCTTTGTGAGCTTCATGGAAAGCTGAGAACCCCATGTTTCACCAGACTCCACTGTTTTCATGGGATCTTTTCTGTTTTGAGGTAAAAGATGTGAAGAATAAAGGAAATGTCTGTACTGTCTTTAAGAATCCTGGATAGCGAGCTGAGAGAGCACGTTTTCAGATACAGATTTAGAAAGGCTGGGAGCAGTTGTTACAGTCTATCACTTCTATTTTTTTTCAAGATCTCCTAAAAGGACCCAGACATCTATAGTTGTAACCCAAGCTGAGGAAGCAATTAGAGTGGTGGTTCTCTGGCCCAACCTGGAACTCAGTGGATCAGCACTGGGAAGACAGGAGCACTGTGAACCTGCTGCAGGCACCACCTGTAGAAGTTAAACTCAGACATCAGATGGAGCATTTTGCATACTTAAGCATGCATTATGTATACAAACTATGGAGGAAATGAAGTCTCATTGTTTGCACTGTTCCTTAAAGGAGAGAAGACCCCTTTGTTGCGCACTTTCATGCTCTCCTGTTAGAGCCTTGATATAAGACTGATACTACTGAGGTTGTTTTTCCCAAGTCAAACAGATTTATAACATATATTTAGCAACAGTAACAACATTAAGAATGCTGTATTTTCCCAAATTGTGACATTAAGAGGGAAATTATCATTTGAAATGCAAGGAAGGACTTTATTAGGAATGCATTGAAAGCTAAATCAGGACTACTCCCAGCTGTGTTTCTGGAGAGATGTTGTTTCCAATGTTGTTGTTACCAAATTACTTTGAGCAAGCTATTTAACCTCCTTCTTTCTACCTCTGCCTCTCTAGAAAACAAAGCTAATTCTAAACCACAAGATTTTCAGGCTGAACCAAAGCCCAGCAAAGTCAGTGGTGGTTACTCATTTCTGAGGACTTTGAGTCAAGCCTTCAGCCAAATCTTTAAGTAGTTAATATTTTTAACTATCAGTACTAAATGTTATTACTTTTAATGACTATGAATGACATGGGAGGTTGTTACTGTTAAACAGTCAGAAGCTGATAACATTTTTTCTGCATAGAGCAGCACATGAACGGCTATAAATCTGTCCTAGATTTAAAATAGCAAAGATAGTGGTAGCTGAGCAGCTGTATGCTGGCTTATTAATATTCATGAATGGTATGAATCTGAATACATTAAAACTTTTCATTTAGACATCAAAATGTTGACTCACCTGAAGCTTAATCAAAATCTTATTTCAATAGTTCATTTTGGCATCAAATGTGTAGCTTGCTATCACAAAGATGGGTGGGGACAGCTCCTGGCGTTTGGGTTTGGAGCAGCTAAGAGAGGGGATGTGGCAGATGTTATGGGCAAGCATTAGCTCATCGTGAATTCCCCTCAAGAAAAAATGCTGAGCCTTTGATGAGCTCTAATAAATAATTAGCAGCAGAGATAAAACAAGAGTACTGTTGTCTTATGCTGAAAATGGATTCTGAATTCATTCCTACCCTGTGCAACACCTCTGGCTGTGGCGGGAATACTTCCCAAGAGCACAACAGGGGCTGAGATGAAAATCAGGCTCTTTGCCTTTGTTTTCAGCTCCTGAGGCAGAGCTTGGGGCTAGAGCTGTAACATACAAATTCTCCATATACCTCACTAAATGTTACGTGACAGTTGTTAACTGAAAGAAATGGGAATACCTCCAAACTGGTGAAAGGTGCTGGCCTGCCAGTCCAGTCCCTGTGGCCTGGAGCCACAAGCTCCTTTTCACATGCCCTCACATACTTCTCACATACTCACGTGAAGGGACATATCTCCTGCATGGAAAAGTGACCATTTAGCATTTTGCCTTTCTTAGTCAGTTATCAAGCAAGAAAATATCAGTCTGGGTAGTGTTTGCATGATCTGCTTCTGCTCATGACAGACTGAACTGCCTCCTAACCAATGTTTTTCTTGTCAGTTTCTGTATCGGATGACTGTTTATCACAACAGTCTAGAAAAACTTTAGTGACAATACAAAGCTATACACCTGTTTTCCCTTAATGCTTGCTTATTTTTATATTTTGTACTTGCATTATACTAATATATTTATTAATATTTTATATTTTTATTTCCCACTTCGTTGCCTGTAAATAAATTTATTTTTTTTTTGCCATTTTCACTGCATTTTCTTTTTTGTTTCTCAAAGACTTTTTATATTGCAAGGAAAAAAAATATCAAAACAAATAACAAAAACAAGCAAGTGGAAGGAAAGAAGAAAGGAAGGAAGGACAGACGGATGGACAAAATCTGTCACTACTTCTGTCAGCAAGAGAAAACATAAAAATGGTAGATGAAAATTTTTCACCAGAGGCGAACAAAACCCCCCAGTCCCAGAATATATGCTTCTGTGAAATGCTGAGGACTGTCTAGAAGACAATGCACACTCCTGCTGCAAACCCCTCTCAAATGACCCCAAGTACCAAACATACATGTTAGACTTATAGGAATTTTGCTTCCCTTTGGGACTGTGACTTCACATTTTTATTTTTACACAGTTGCTATCTCAAGCCTGTCAAATATAAATGATTAATACAGGATGATTAATGTCTTTGTGTGATGTTCTTTATATCAATAGTTATTTTATCCAATGTTTAAATATATAAATGCTTTGACCAAATAAAGGCTTGTATCCTGGATACAATGGAACTGCAATAGCTCAGCTCACTTGCTGAGGCTGAGAAGTAGTTTTTTCACCAGCTCTGAGCCTTAGAGGACAGTTCAATGCCTAGCCAAGTTTGAGACAAGGATAGGGATGAGAAAGAGGGTAAAGAGTGAAAGGCATTTACACATAGGTCTTCATCTGTATGAACCCCATGTCCAAGTCACAAGTAAAGATATATGTTCAGGACTTTCAGAAGAAAATAAATTGATAGAACTATGTATTTTTGACTTTCCAAAGAGCAAAAATAATCATGCTTTACTATAGCATCAGGCTGTCAAGATTATTTCCTCTAATTAAGCAACAAAGCAGGACTTCCTGTATTTTCAGTCATTAGCTGGTAGACTTCCATACAGTGGGCTTTCATTGCCAGAAATATCAGCTATCTAGACGGTGGGACCTCCTCTGATACATGATCTTCAGTTTGGCACTGCTGTTGGAGGTAAGCCCCTAACACACCTGAGATATTTCTGAAGTTTGCAGCACCTTAGCCATAAACCATTTCAAATTGACAGAAGTGCAAATTCTGAAGTTATTCTTTGTTCATAAAATGCAGTTGCACTATCACCTGATTGCCAAACTGCAGCTAATATTTAACTGAGAGGTGATAACGGTAGTAGTGGTCAGTGGAGTGATCTCAGTTCAGTCAGTCTGTAAAACACTTGCAGTGAAAGATTCTGTGTAAATGTAAATCATTATTCTGTTTAAATAATAAAACCCATGGCACTATTGTTTAAATAGGCTGTAGATGTGGAGACATTTATTCATATTGCAATGCTTATACTGCCTGCAACATAAAATATATATGGAAAAAATAAGCTTTCAGAAATATATAAAATTTGATTGTAGTGTTTTTTGTTTGTTTGTTTTTGTATTTTTTTTTTCCTCAGTGGTGAATTTATAAGCTAGGGGAAATGTAGTACTACAGTAATTCTCAATTTGTGCAGATGTTTTTATCACTTTTAGTACAAAATACCACAAAATGAAACAGACCTAAATATCTCATAAATTTAATGACTATGTCACATTTCAGACACACATTTTTAAGTGGCTGCACCAGTGCTTTAATTCAAAACACAGCCAGCAGGCTCAGTATAACCTGGGAAATTCTACAGAACATTTGCAGACTTACCCATCTTTTAAAATTGTGGTGATTTTATATATTACACCAATGCCCAATGGCCAAAACTGAGATGTGGTTCTACATCATGTAGGGTGCACTCCACATAAAACAGACAATCTCCACCCACAAATGCCTTAGTTAAATGCACGTGTTATGGTTATGTAATGCTCCATCTTAATCATTCATGATTGCTGGCACACAGTGACTTCAAAGCAGATTTTTTCCTTTTAATTTATGTGAGTTACTGTTTCCACAATATTTTCCAAAGTCTTTATCCTTATGAGGCAAGATAGTGCTGTCATCCCATTTAGATGTGGGAAACTAAGGTCCAAAGAGACCACTTCCCAAATTTTCATATTTCAGTTCAATTCCATATTCAAAATAAATTAAGTCTACATGTGCCTGAGTTGTACTGATAATAAGTTTGATGATCTTAAACTTCTACAATAATTTCAGAAGGAGTCTAGACAGAGAAAAATGTACTCTTAACTTTCCCAGAACAGGTAGGATTTCTGTGACAGAGCAAGTGTCCCAGTGTTTGCTCCTGTACACCTGAGCCTAAGGACAGACATTGCTTTGCAGGCCCCATGTCTTCTCCCATCCCTTTCTCTGTTGGACATTGGTTACTCTTCCTGTACTCATGGTGTTTTTTGTTGTTGTTGTTGTTGTTTTGTTTGTTTTTTTTTTTTGTTTTTTTGTTTTTGTTTCCTTCAAATAGGAAGTGATTTAAAGTTGTGCATTTTGTAAAAGGCTCCTGTCTTGGCTAAAAGTGATGGGCACAATACACATTTACTGTCAGCAGTGTCTGTTTAGGGGTGATTTATATTAGAAAAAAGGATGAAGCATAGAAAAGCTGCTGCATTAAAAACCCACATAACTCTCCAAGCATACCTATACTCACTTGGCTCTGGCCTTTGCAAATTGCACTGTACTCTTCTGGAGGTACAGTTACAAAAATCTTTTCTTCAGCGATGAGGTTACAGTGTCAAAGGAAATGGCAGCTCTACCTGTTGTGCTGTAGCACGTGACTGGCTGCTGTGTGAATACCTTCCTACTCGCTAGTAGGGGAGGCTGAAAGATCACTGAACCATCTGTTGTTTCCACTTCGCATCCTCTTAGCAAGTGTCAGACTTACTTTAAGATTTCTAACAAGAGGTACTGGTATGGGTGGGGGAAATTTGGAAAAAACAATGACAATGAGAAGTGCAATTAATCTTACAGTTGTTCACAGAATCACAGAATGGCTGAGGCAGGAAGGGACCTGTGAAGGTCATCAGGTCCAAGCCCCCTGATCAAGCAGGCTTACCATCAGCAGGCTGTCCAGGACAGGTTTTAAGTATCTCCAGGGATGGAGACTCCACAGGCTCTCTGAACAACCTGTGTCAATACTTGATCAACCTCACAGTAAAAAAGGGTTTCCTGATGTTCATATGGAGCCTCCTCTGCTTCAGTTTGTGCCCATTGGCTCTTGTCCTGTTACTGGACAACACTGAGAAGAGCTTGTCTTTGTCTTTCTTGCATTTCAGGTGTTTATATACATGAATGATATAACCCCTGAGCTTTCTCTTCTTCAGACTGAACAGCCCCAGCTCTCTCAGTCTGCCCTCAAATGTCAGATGTTCCAGGACATCAGTCTTCCTCATGGCCTTTTGCTGGACCCACTCCAATATGTCCATGTGTCTTTTGCCCTGCAGAGCCTAGGCCTGGACCCAGCACTTCAGGTGTTGTGTCACCAGTGCTCAGTAGAGGGGAAGAATCACCTCCCTTGACCTGCTGGCAATACTCCTCCTAGTGCAGGATGCCATTAGCCTTCTTTGGGCAAGGACACACTGCTGGCTTGTGGTCAACTTGGTGTCCACCAGGACTCCCAGGACCTTTTCTGCAAAGTTACTTTCTAGCCAGGTGACCCCCAGCATATACAGGTGCCTGGGGTCAATTTTCCCCCACAGGTATGACTTTGGGTTTCCCTTTGTTGAAATCCATGAGGGTCTGTCAGCTCATTTCTGCATCCTGTTGAGGTCCCTCTGGATGGCAGCATGACCCTCTGTCATGTCACCCATTCATCTCAGTTTTGTGTCATCAGCAAACTTGCTGAGGGTGCACTCTGCCCCACCATTCAGATCATTAGTGAAGATTAATGAGGATTTTATAAGACTGTGTCAAAAGCCTTACTGAGGCCAAAGCAGACAGTATCTACCACCCTCGTCTTGTCTACCAACCTAGCTATTTCATAAAAGGTTATCAGTCTGGTCAAGCATGACTTTGTGATTCCATGCTGACTACCATCTTCTTGTCCTTTAAACGGTTCCTAGAACTAGTTGCTCCATCACTTCTCCAGGCTTGCACCAGCTAGCCAAGATGTGGCTTTACCTTCTCCATCCAGGGTAGCCTGGGTCTGAGTGGCACAAAGATGAACAAGACTGTTATTATCAGTGTAAGGAAAGTGAAGAGGAAAGAAAAGTTGGAATTAATATGCAACAAATCAGAAAAGGGAAAAAATACAGGGATGGAAAAAATAAAGGGATGGAAACAGAAATGGGACTGGTGTCTTACATAATGATCAGGAAGCAGTCTAATACCAACAGGGGGGAAGAACTGCTGTTTTCTTTCTTTCACTATGAGTACAATGTTCATGAAAAATGCTGAGCAGAGAATAAAGCAAACTTTTGTCTTGTGCATACAACATTTCTTATTAGTAAGGCAGGATTCCTTCAAGCTGAGCACAGCCAGTGGGCCTCAGTCCTGGCACACTGCTGTATCTGAATGTATATTAAGTGCCCATCATTTCAGTAGCTAAGCAGTATCACAACCCATTTAGCACATGCACAGCATTTTATAGAGCAGAGCGCTGTAAAAATCCTTTTCCCTTAGGTTTTTCTACACACTCATTGCAGTGACATGCATCTGACCAATTAAAGCAAAACAACTTTAGTTAATTAAGTCTAAGGGACTGAGTGGTTCCCTGGCTGCAGGTCATAAGAGCTGTTTTAGATATATATGAGTGCCACTGATTAACTCTTAGATGCTGGACAATTTACTTCATCTTCCTATGTTTTATTTCCCCCTGGTGCAAAATGTAGGGAAATAAATTTTGTTTTCTTTGTTGAAGTGCTTTTGAGAGTTGTGAATGAAAATAGCTACACATCATCAATGAATCCTCGAAAAGTCCCAATGGGAGTTTTATGGAAATAGAACTGTCCTCACCACTGTGCTTCTGGAAAACCGAGCCACAACCAAGTAAAGCAACAGGGCCTAAAACTCACTGAGAAGCAGCAGTGAGGACAGGATAAGAATTAAGAGTTGCCTGACAGTCCCTGGCTCTTCCAGATCAGACTGGCAAGACGGCATCTTTCTTTCATTTTTGCCTATGGCATCTGATTCTCACTTCTACAGCTACTAGACTATGTGACTTCCCTTCTGCATTGTTCTGCTGCCCCTTCCTCAGCAAACCAACACATTTAATCAGTTCCAACACCTGACAACCTCCACAAACATTTTTTTTCATTTGTAGGGATATTCCTGTTCACTGTGACAAATACAGTGTCATATGACTATGCACATTTTTCACAGTACTTTTTTTTTCCAAACTATTTCTGTTCTCAAGATCTTAAATGCTGGTTGAGTTCTTGCCAAAGGTTTTGCCTAAAGAAAAACTGGCACTGGCACATTTTCTTTTATTCCATCCCTAATACTCTACCATTACTTAGTTTTATCTTAGACTTTCATTTTCCTTAACTCTACATAGCTGCAAGTCCCAAGGCTGACATACCACTTCCATGGTAAATTATCCAGAGTAAGGCAGATAATTTCCATCTGCTAATTGACTTGATTATTTTAACATACTTTTATAATTGAGGAATGGAAATGAACAGAACTGAGTCTCCTCATATTTCTTCAAGTATTTTAGTAAATATCCTTTAAAAATACTCCTTGGACTTCCTTTTCAATATTTCTACTTTGGCAAAGAGTGACTAAGTTTGGAGTAGCTAAGTAAATCACTTTGTTAATTCTGCTCATAATGTGTTTGTTACAAAACTATTTCAAGAACAAAATTTCAGTTATAAAAACTTCACATTCAGTTCTGTAAACATTAAAATTATAATTCATTGTAGGAGAAGGGTTGGCGAAAAACATTATATGAACATTTACTACTTCTTGGTTTTACATGGTAAACAACAACAACAAAAATACTATATAATAAAAAAGAAAATAGCAAGATCAGTTCTGGGTTCTGGAATCTGAGTACCATGTGTTGACAAGCGCCTCACCTCTCACTGCAGGCAGGTTGAGAAAGACAGAGTAGTTTGCAGGTCAGCAGACAGTAACCAAAAACCTACCAAGAAAAGCAATGGCTTTGACAGCTTTTTGGGGGACAGAGTTTCTTCTCAAATTAGTGTCAAAACCCAAACACCAGTATTCCTCTGCCAGGTCCAATTTTTCTTCACTGGATTCACAATGCTTGCAAAGTTATAAGAATTTGTGTTTGGTTCTACTTTGCCCTTTGATTCTGACTTCTGCTGTTTGGTTCTATTTTGCCTTTTGATTCTGACTTCTGCTGGTAGCTCACAGGTATCCAAAGACAAGCACAATCATTATTTTAAAACAGAAGGAAAAAACAGTAACAACTACTTTCCTGTTCCATTAAGCAATTTCCTACCTATTTTAATACCCCAAATTTAATAAATTTTCTTTCTTTTTCATAGATTCACTGCAAGAGCAACTCTTTTATATATGTATATATATCATTAAAAGTCAGAGAAGTTGTAGAACTGAAGGAGCTTAATGAACATCCAGGGCTTGCTTTCAAAAGTATCTCTATCTCTTCTTACGTTTAATATGGTATAAAACATTAAATGTTCCAGAGCTGTAAGCAATTACAGTTGTGTAAAATGGATGTTAGTGAAGTAAGAAACAACCTCTTTCAAATGGGTGAAAAATCTCTTGCTAACAACCCTGAATCTTGAATCACAGAATAATTAGAGCCTGTGTTATGGGTAGACAGCACAAACTTACTCCCACAATGCTTCCTCTCTCAGTAGTATGTTTCAATCCCACCTACGGGAAGTGGAAAGGGAAACTTCTGACTTCCAGCCTGTCAAGTTTTGCTTTCTTTGTTAAGCCTTGTAAGGAGGGTACCAACTGTGGTACTATTGCTTTTTTATAAATTGGAAATGTTACTGAAAACAGTTGTTGTTAGAGAATGAATGCTACAGAGATTTGTAATGTATGACTCAAAACAGACAGAAAAGTGATGAACAGACCAACAGATAAACTGACAGATTGACAAAAGCAGCACAGACTTATCAGACACCACTAACGTTATTGGTGGCAGTGGCACTGCTATGTCAGCTCAAATTTGAATCAGTGACTTGCGAGTAAAATATTTCATATCCTGTTTTCCTCCCACTGCCATCATCAAAGAACAAAACAGCAATTGCATTTACCTGTAGATCAGGACTTCATCATCTGAACAATTATACTGCAGCTGATACATTTTTACCCGAGGGGCTGACTTGCTCACTGTCCACTTCACCAAAGCTGAGGTAGTGGTCACCTCTGACACCAGGACAGCCCTTTCTGGTGGGCCTTTTGTTTCCCCTCGGTTAGACTTGCTGGAGCTGGTGATGTCTGAGAGCCTGGATTTTGGTGGGGCTGCTCGGCCTGTGCCATTGCTGAGGTGAGGGAGCTGAACAATTGAGAGCTCGATCGTTGCGGTGGACTCTCCGGCGGCATTGGCTGCTATACATGTGAAAGTCCCATAATCCTTGGATGTGGTGATGAGAATATCTAAGGTGCCGTTGTCATAAACGGATGTCCTCGAAGAGTTCCCAATGAGGCGGTCATCAGGGGCCACCCAGTGAATTATGGGGGTGGGATCCCCAATGGCTTTGCATTTCAGTGTGGCTGTTTGCCCTTCTAAAACAAGCAACTTGTGAGTATGCTGTGTGATAAGAGGAGGCTCACAGACAAATTCTTCCTCCCGTACATACCAAAAGTACCTTCCCTTTAGACCTGGAGGAGAAGCACAGGTTTCCATATCATCATCCCTGTCAAGTCGCCTTAACCACAGCAGCTCACAGTTGCAGTGCAGGGGGTTACCCCCGAAGCTGAGAGATAAAGGTGGAGAAAATGGGGTAACAGCTAATGGAATTACTTGAGATCTGGCAAAGATAGGATCAGGGGGAAGTTTCTGAAGTCTGTTGGATGTTAGATCCAACCTGGCCAATTTCTGAAGATCTGCAAACGTCCCCTCTGTAATATAATCTATCAGGTTATGATCCAAACTGAGCTGGTGCAAATTTATCATCTTTCTTATAGATTCCCAGGGAATGCTTCGGAGGTTATTATAGGAAAGGTCTAAGTCTTCCAATGTCAGCAAAAAATCCTCAAAGGCTTCATCAGAGATGCTGCTTAGCTGGTTGTTGTTTAAAATCAAGTGCTGAAGGTTAATTAAGCCTCTCAAGATATCCTCTCCAATGTCAGGCAGCCTGTTGCTGTCCAGATGTAAAGACCGAAGGCTCTCCAAGTCAGTGAAAGAGTAGGGCTGTATGTAACTGATTGTGTTTCTGGATAAGGTGAGGTCAACGAGCCCAGACATATTGGCAAAATCCTGCCGGCTGATATTAATAATAAAGTTGCCCCCGAGTCGAAGTTCAACAGTCCTTCGATCTATGTCTAGTGGTACAAACAGGAGACCTTTGGAGGGACACAAAGTCCCCAGTGACTCAGACAGGTTCTGACAGACACAATATTTGGGACAAGCGTTGACCGTGACAGCCATTCCAAACACCAGGATGCTGCAGAACAATTTTTCCATGGTAAATCACGCAACAGTACCTGCAAGAAAGGAAAAGAGTTACAAGGAACAGTTATGACAGTGTTACCTTTCATCTACGTCTTATCTGACATCTACTTCCAAAGAGACGCCAGTGGCTCCTCTCAGAAGTTAAACTCACAGTGATCAACATTCTGGGATGGGAAGATTAAATGTTAGGACAACATGTTTCCCTACATAATTATTTTTTTTTCTTAAAAAAAAAAAAAAAGTGGGCTTGGCTCCAAAACTGAATGGAATAGAAATTCTTAGAGTTTATGTCTGGTAACAGATCATTGTAACTGCCTATTCTCTAGTTACAGCTTTAAAATTTTTATTGGGTAGCTGGTAGAGGACAAATCCTGCTGTCAGATTGCATGGCTTACTTAAAACTCTGAAAGATTTTACTTGGAATAGTGCCTGCTTCTTTGAGGGTAGAAGCTCTCTTATAGTAATTACATATTGCTGCATAATAATATGGAATTAATCTTAGGGTTGAAAGAGCTGATTTTATGGATAAAAATAACTGCATATTTACCCTTCAGTAATGTGGTTAGTAATGACCATGTAATTATCTGGCCAGTCCTGGGGCGAGTCAGTTCACTTGCCCACCCTTAACAAAATTCATGATAGGCAGCTTAGGAAGAAGAAATTGCTTGCATAATCATCACCTGGATTCACCCTGCGCTCAGCCAACCTATAGGAAAGATGACATTGTCTAGCTCCAAAGAGAAGAGATGCAGGGAAAAGCATATGTTACCTTGGGAAGCTTACTGATTCTTGCATGTTCTCATGCTGCAATCCTTCCTGTTGCAGTGACATCAGAGCTCTTCTTGGTATTCACTAATGTCCCTTGCATCCCACCCATTTCTCTTTGTAACATTATCTCCCCTCCACCATCACCACCCTTCATCCCCTCCCCCCCCCTTTTTTTTCAGCTCTCACTTGGCTTGAGCTGTAAAGTATTTGTCTTTGAAGAATAAACATAAAACATTTACAGGCTGACTTGGAGAGCCAAACGTGTCTGAGGAGCTGCAGCCCTGTTTCAGGATCAATCACTGCACAATAGCACACGAGACACCCTCATGCTTCATCAGTAGCCTCTCCAGTGCTGACCTTCCAAGATGCCAATTCTGGGTCTCCCAAAGGCATGGCACAAAGGGCTGCTGACAGTACACATGTACAGCAGATCTCTGTGCCCCTTCAGCTCACTAACACTTCTAGTGAATAACAGCTACCTGCCTGTTAATGCTACCTGCTGTGGAAAAGCTAGTGATAAGATCCCCATGCAGACATGTGAGGTTTCAATAAAATCATGCTGTTCCTGCACATTGTAGGTGGTAGACAGTCACCTGTGCCTAAGCTAGTTCTGTTACTTTTGTACACGATGGGATAAAGTGTAATGTCTCATAATAGCTCCAATAATTCGTACTATGATGCCACTCAAACTTTAGCAAACATATGACACAAGAAACATATTTCACAAAAAAAAAAAAAGTCAAAGCACAATGATTTACACTTCATTCCACAGCTGAAATGACAGTTATGCAGATGTTTCATAAAAATTAAAAGAAGTTATGAAGGTTAATAATTAATCCACTAGTAACACACACCATACAGAACAAAATCTATCACCTCAGTAAACTTTTTTTTTTTTTTTTTTTAACTCTTTAAACCATTCTTGTTTACCCTCCCTGTGAAAGAAATGAAAACTTGAGCTTTATGTTTTGGCTCTGTGCACAAAATTGGCCAACTTCTCTCATGGTTTAGGTAGTTTGGCTTCCCCTACCCAGAATATAGAGTGACATGACTCAGAAGGAAGGAGCTGTAGGAATGCAAGATGTTGTGAGTGCTGAGCTATGTATGGTAGTTCAGTTATCGTAAAGTTTTCTTCATGGTGAGCTGTTGGCAATGATTTTATTTCAAACATTATTACTATTCTATAGGAGAGGAAAGGATTGAAGCATCTGTGTTTGCTGAACTTTGCAAACAAGATGAAAGCGAGATACTTTTAGAAAGGATGGCTTGAGAAGACTAATCCTACCTTCAATAGTAAATAAAAGGCTACTGAATAAAATGTTTGGAGATTAGCAACTAAGTTATTGATGAAAATCTGCAGCATACTTGGCAAAGTGTTATAAATATCCCTTACATTATTATCAATTAGTAGTTTACTAACAGGCAATTGGCTTTAGAATCTTAATTATAATTGTGTTCTGCAGCTTTAATTTAGTGTATTACCCTACCAGCTGAAATTATAAACAAAAAGCAGTTTAAAAGGGGGAGAAATAGATACAGTTAATTAGTAATAAGCCCTTTCATAGCTTCTCCCTCATCTACATTCCCACCCTCTGAATATCTATTCATAAATGTGAATGCACACTTAGGAGAGCAGTGTCTCCTTTAAGTGTCCCAATTCTCTAACCACATTTTTTCTGGATGCCGTTAAATATCACAGAGCTTTGGGGAGAGAGTTGACTCTAAGCATCAGAGTGAAAAGCATTTGTAAAAAAACTGGGGGGAGGAACATAATTTTATTACAGAAAATAGGGACTGCGACACCAAGAGAAGACTGTGAAGCAGGAGATCTAAATGGCAAAGTAAACCCTGATGGAGAAACCATCTGTGGATGGATTGAAAGCTCGTCATCTGCCTGTGTGTGCTTGCATGCGTGCACGAAAAAAATGTAGAGAGCACGATATGTGCTTTTACCAGCAGGAGAACAAATCAGTAACATCTATACCAGGATGAAAATATCATGGCTGCTGTCATTCCGGTTGTTAAATCCATTTGAAAATATTAATGTAAATATTGTTTGTCTGCAGAGGAAATTTCTAGCCTTTGTCATCTGTTGCCAGCATCAATTCTTCAAGCTTCTGAGCCTGGTACCATAGATTTCTCAACTACGTTGTCCTGAAGTGACAAGTTCATGACACAGCAAATAGTATACATACTCAATGGGTTACAAAGAGGAGACTGGGAAGAACAGAGGTATGCAGGACTCCTTAAAGAGAATATCTGGGCCTTTCGTAGGGCAGCTGTTTTTCTCTTTTCCATCCAGAAAGACCAAATACCTAGGCCACATGGTAAGAATTCAGGAGTCTGCACAATTATAACAGTATCTTCTAAAATCTAGTCTCCCACAATGTCAAGGTAATTGGTAGCTGCCAAGGAGATGGATGTATAATAAAACAATGTTTTGATTTCAGTTCTGGTAATTTTCGTATAAGACAGAAAATAAATTGTCAAGTTTAGGGTCTGTTTTTGCTGAGTAGTTTGCTCACCTTGTTCCCAAATCTCCTGTGACCTGCAACACTGAGCATTTTACAGGCTGTTGGTGGTAGCCCTGTGAGAAGCTCACCATTCTCATTTACATTTAAAAGGTATCTATCAGCCAGCTAAAGTAGATCTCTCACAGCAAGTCAGTAAATCTGGCAGGGTTTCTGTCTCAGCTCAAGATGAAAAATAGTCTCTTTAGTCCTCTTATAACACGGATTGGTATGAATTAATATGTGCAAGAGTCATAAACCTTAGTGTTTTGCATTCAAATTTTCCTCATAAAGATACAACTTCTGTGATTTGGCATCTCATTTCAGGAATGTCTCTGAGGCATTTTTTAATTCTATATTCATTGAGCTTTGCATATAAATTCCAATAACCTTTGCGTACCACAGTACCAAGTACAAGGTAACTGTCGGACAAGTAAGTACAGCTGCAGCATACAGGCTGGGGGAAAAATAAATAAACAGAGAGGGGGCTGGGTAGTGGTTCTCATTCTATTGTCTCCTAGTGTATGCGGATGCAGCTTCCAGGGACAGTATGGATGTGTTCTTACACTTTTTTTTTTTTCAGGTTTGTAGGTGCTGTTGGAGGAATCGGATATATATATATATATCCCCTAGAAGCTAGCCTTTCCTCTTTCTTAACCTTGTCATATCTCCGTTTTCACTGAATATCTATGACTAGAAAACCTACCCCACAGCTGCAAAGCCTGAAGGACTGCAGCAGTGGGTGAAGTTTCACGGGTAGTCTCTGGAGCAATTTAATCTAAAACATGTAAAAGGGAATGGAACCATGTCAGGACAAAAATTATTCCTTAATCCTTTCCATTGCCAAAATCCATGTGGGAAAGGTAGGTCCCAGTATGCCCTGATCCATACAGGCAGATTATGATTCACCTAGTGATGATTATGGCAGTAAGGAAAGTAAACGTCTCTGCATCTAAATCTGTCCTCAGAAACGAGTGCATTGAAACATGGGTTCACTGCTAGTTTTGTGAGCATCTCCAAGACTGTTCAGTTGTTGACAGTCAGTGATATACCTAGGCACTCACAGGCTCAAAATCAGGACTTCTGCGTTCACCTAGGTTTCTGCATTCCTCTGGGGTAAAGCTGCTTATCATCAGATGTGCATATGTACAGTGCAACTTAGATTTTAGCTATGCCTTTTTAGGAGCTGGCGTTTTTGAAAAGAATTAGTAGCATTAACACATGGTGTGCTTGCTTTCTCCAGCCACTCTACATTTTGTAAATCATAGAGGGGAAACATTTACAAACACATGCTGTTTCAGGTATTTGTGGCTGTCTTTACTAAGCTTTTCCCATACTAATTTGACAAATATTGCTTCCATAGTAGGAAAGAAAAAAAGGAACTCTGGATATTAGCATTTTTTTTTTTCCCACTGTATAATTTGTTCTTGAATACTGCAGCAATAGCAAGATTGCAACTAAAATATTTTACTATCCCTGCATTTAGGCTGCATTTAGGAAGAGCTATGCTATAAAGAGGTGAATGCCTCCAAATGAAATTAACTTATAGAACACTTAAATGTAAAAATATTTCTGTTATTGCTTGATAACAGGTAACTGGATCCAGAAGAGAGGTAAGGATAATCCATAAAAAGCAATTTTCAAGAGGACTCACTCTATGAAGCTTGATTTAATCCATCCAAAAGTTCCCCAAGGAAATAACCCAGTATTTTCTTAGTCAGGGCTGTCTCACACAGAAAGATATTGGTCTCTTTCAGCCTTTTGCTGGCAAAACTTGTGTCTATTTGTGTGCATTCCTTATCTTTCCCTGCCTCAGGTCATGGCTGTGTGGTTTGTTTGTTTGTTTTAAGCACTACTTTTACCTAATTCCTTTGTTATTCTAAAGACTGAAGCAGTGTATTTATCAAAGGCTCAAACAATCGATGTAGCTGGTCAGACACAGGGATAGGTCAGATGTAATTCAGCTACAACCTGAGCACCCCTGAAACACCAGGATGTAAGCCTGTCAGAATACACTTTATACCCCAGCAAACCTCTATTCACTGCCGGATTTTGGTAAAGGGAGCTCAGACCTCACAGCAGCTTTTCTGCTGAAGTACAGGACTGTAACATTGATGGTATCTGGCACAGGAACCTTGTAGCTTTAATGCAGATATTTTTTTTTTTTCATAATTTCAGGTCTTCCAGTTTACTGAGGCATAGCGTTTCTCCCACAGAAAGCAGTACTCTCCAAACACCATAGAAGAACAAATCTGCTTGTTATTGTTCCATCATAGTTGAACTCTGCAATTAAGTCACCTCTTCACATTTCATGCTATTTAGGACAAAAAGAAGAACCCTGGACACTTCTACAAAAGTTTACAATCTGTAATACTTGACAGGTGATAACAAAACCAACTGTTATTAAATAAATTTCAGAGTCAGTTAAAAACATCAACACCTTCCCTCCATTTAACATAGTTAAGCTACTAGTGAATACGGCTTAGGTGAGCTCTTGAAAGAGGTACTACAAATTTCCCTTCTAGAGTCACTTTCTGATATAGGCATCACCTGGAAAGGGTGTTTTGAGCCCTAGTGAAAATGTGTATGTGCTCATATACGTGCATACAAGAGGAATTATTATTATTATTATTTATAAGTGGTTTTGGTCAAGAAAAAACATATTTGCAGCTTCTCTGGACCTCTGGCTGCTAAACATTCTGTGTGTTTAATAGCCTTAGTGACACTAGAGCAATTACATCTCCAGTTCCAAGGAAATTCAGCAAGGGAGCTTAAGTCAAGAGGAAACCACATGAATTCTGTTATATCCTACCTCACTTTCACTCACATTTTGCTGAAATGAAGACATTCTTGTAAGCCATTTGGTTTTGAGAAATGTGCAAAATTAATCAAGCTTTTGAGATTCATTTCCTGAGCAAATAAGACTTGGTGAACACATTCTGTGTACTTTTGAGCATCTGACTGTCTGGCACTTTCCCACAATACATTTGGGACATTTTCATCACTTCAGATAAAATTTGCAGTGCAGAGGCCTCCAAAATATTTATTACTCATGCATTTCAAGAATATGGAGTAAGTTTCGAGACAGAAGAGGACACTTTACTAGGTTTACTGGAGTTTTGCAAAGGAAATATGCATTATCAAGCCAACTCTTTTTGAGCCTTAAAGAATCCACATGGAAGAGAGATATTGTTAATATCCTTGTTGTTGAAAAGTCTTTAGTTAAAGCTTAGCATCTTTAGAGAAGAGATAATACATTCTGCTGTTGCAGTGGTCTGAGTTGAATGGTTCTCTGGTGTCTAATAAGGAGCAAGCTCATTCTATGATCCAATACAATTCAGTTAGAGTTGCTCAGTCAGGCACACACATCCTTGGGAAGCCAGAGTTTGCATTGGTTCCAGAGAAAGGTATGTTCCAGACAGCTCAGAGAGGTAAATGCTGATGAGGATCCAGACTTTGAAAACCATTCAGAGAACCTGGATGCCCTGTTCTGATTCATTTCAATTGGCCCTGAAAGTCCATGTTCCTGAGTTTTTTTTTTAAAAATCTAGCACTAAATAGTAACATCATTCTGTACCTACACTGAAGTTATAGTGAAGGCTGCTGTTTCTGCAGTCACACTGCACAAATAGGAACACTATTTAATAATGTAGTTAACAAAATAAGAGAGTTTCTACCCAAAGTTTACAGGCACTACTATTCCATTATATCTAATCTCTAGACATTGCCTGATCTGGCATCACACCACTTGAAACTTGAATTGAAAAGCTTTTATTCTGGGAACATACAGAGAACGGAGCAAAAGCAGTAAAGGCTTAAAATTACCAATTACCCTAAGTCTCTTGTGCTGCTGAAGATGGAAATTTTTCTTCTAGGATGATGTTTACCTTCAATGCTAAGGTCAGTCTCATTTGTATATGTCCTGAAACCTGGGGTCCAATTTCTAATCTCTGAATGCTGATTATAGTGACTGAATTAACTCAGTCATATTGTGAATTCATTAGGCATGCTTGATTTACTCATTCATTAAAAAATGTTACTTTAGGCAAATACCTACACAAAACACATCATTTCAAAATGAAAACGTCACATTTCTGAAACACTAAAAATAAATATTCCAAATGGTTCATTTTATACCTTTCCTAAAGCAGTCTCATGAAAGCAGAACTGGCACAAAAATAGGTTTGGTCAACATGGACTAATACATATCAGTGGTAAAACTTCTGGCTAAATGGAAGAGTTACTTAGCTCTAGCCAGAACTCATGAATGGCTCATTGTAAGCTTAATAACCATAGCCAGATCTTTTTGAGAAGTATGATTTTTAACCTGTGAAAATAACTGTTCTTGCATTATTCAACCTCCAGTGACTATAAATCATAGGCTTTAACTGCCTGATTTGTTGTGACAAAAAAAATGCTTAGCTACCTGATGGTTTTCAAATATGCACAACATTTAAATGTGTAGACAGTTATTTGTAAGCATAATAAAATGAAATAAAATAAACAAATTGAAAATAAAGTATCTATTTAGAAAATCCATGTGTAGACATTTGGCAAACAGATAGACCTAGGTAGCACCACCTAATACCTGGTTGTGTATCTGCATGTACATGAACTACATGCAGTGTCCCTTTTCTTCAAGGGACACTTTCCTTGAATTGCCTGAACCATCTGATGAGAAGCTGTGTGTGGGGAGTAAGAGAAGCTCTGATGCAGTGGAGCAGTTAGCTGGTGGCTCCTGGCCAGAGGACAGTATAATAAATTTCCCAGGCATGGAGGTGCATTGCACCAACTAGATCAGACTAGTTTCCTAGAGCTTTCCAGTGCAGCCACATCTGTGGAGGACAGTGACAATGGGCACAGGATGTGCAGGGTACCGTTTTCAAATGAACAAACTAGAAATGGCTTGGTTTATTTATTTATTTATTTATTTATTTATTTTCCCCAGACCATTTGCAGGTCCATTCATTTTCTTCTGTTCATTTAATGTACCCCAGCATTTACCTTTACCTCCTGCTTTTAATGTGGTGTGCCAGTCTCCATCAGATTCAGTCCAAAAACTCATGAGTCAGCTAAGCTGAGCCCCTTTTCTATTTTTAGCCATCCAGTTCATTTATTTATCTGGTTCTTTAGAGCAATCCTGCATTTTGCTTCATCAGCACAGTAGAGAAGTTATCAGTTATTCTGTCTCTTACTCATTTTGAACATATAGGGAAGCTGCAAATGTACCAAGGAGCAACCTTCTCAGAGATACTGCCTATCGTGTGAGACAGTTGTCCATCAACAGTCCCTGTTGCTTTCTTTTCTACAAGTCAAGATCCGTTCTCATAATTTGAATCCAAATTCCCCCTACTCTGAGCCATAACAGCAACTCCAAGGGTAGCTCTTTATCCCTGGCTTATTCTAATTCTTATAAAAACCTTCATATACTCTTATTTCCTTCCACATCAAAGAAAAAGGAGGATAATTAAAATGGGTATCCTTTCCTTAATCTGAGCTTGTTGCCTTTTTTTTTTTTTTTTTTTTTTTTTTGTCTCTCCCCTAAAGACAAACTCTGTCTAATATCTCCTAGGCAATATTCTTTATTTGCAATAAATAAATAATATATACTGCATTTCTCCTTTTATTTAGAACGTATACTTAAAGAGTCACTGTTACGAAAAAACAAGGCATACATACAAAAAGATATTTTTCTGTTGCTTCTCATAAATTTAATTGGATGCAGTAAATTACATGTGAAGATTTAGAGATGCTATGAAATATGGTCAAGACAAATTGAAGGATGTCAGGTAAAGTCCACACTCAAAAGCTACTGAATTCATTTTTGATGAATGCTACAAGTTAGGATTACTAAGTACGTTAGCAAGAGCATTCAGTAGCAGAAGCCTGCTGATTCAGGGAATACACCCCAGTGGTTTGCAGTTGTGGTTGGCTCACAGTTTGGTAAGAAACCGGCAGATGTCTGGGAAGGAAACAAGACCCCTGCTGTCTAATCACCTGATTCAACATGGCCTGCAAAGCCTCCAGATTCTTTCTTCAGTCTGGGAATCATTTTATTGTATTTTCTTGCTTTTCACTTTGGATGGAACTAGACTTGTCAGTTAAACCGTCTCTTTTTAGTCTAATCACTGATTCCCATGCAGGAGGATAATTAATAGTTCCTTTGGAGGGCTTTACATTCCCACTATCTCTAGCATGCTAAGGGTAGGTTCTTAAACTTGTAGACTTTAAAGTTTTTGCATCTGCTTCTATCATTGTATTTCCAAATTGCTATGTCACTGGACAGGGAAGAGAAAGGAGGTCTAGATTTTTGTCAGTAATACTTGTTCTTTCATGTCAGGACCTCATTGCACTTTACAGAAGAGACCTTTACTACCTCGTTTTTGCTGATGAGTAAGGAGGATGCACAATCTGTCGCAAACATCTCAAGATTACTTGCCAAAACCCAGCTCTACTTCCTTTCAGACCTTCTTCTTGCACAGTGATGTTTCCATGTGTAAGACATGTCATTGTACATTTTGTTAACACAAATCTGGTGTCATGGATAGTGTTGTCCCAATTGCATTGGAAAGATGGGCAGTGGGGCCTACAGATCCAGGGAAGAAATGTAAATGATAAGATTCACTTACGTCTTCTTTCTTCCCTGAAAGATAAAGATAATTCTATTTATTGATTTCTACAATCAGTTGTTTCCAAGGTGCCTGGAGACAGTGTGTATGTAAAGGGTGTTAACATGGAAGTCATGTCAGAAAAAGAAAGACTAAAGATAAGAAATAGCTTTTGCAGCCCTTTCACTGGCTAGTCACTGGTTCATCATCATCCAGTGAATGGGAGCCAGAAGCCATGGATGCCTGTGCAATGCTGAAGTGACTCCAATACCCAACACCCCCTCTACTGCCCCAAATACCAGTAGCACAGAAGCCTGTGGAAGAAATGCTGCCTGCTTTCCTGATATTTTTTTCTATTTTGGTGACTTAACCATAGCTAAGAGTCTCAACTTTCACCAGTGACAAGTAAATAAATAGTAAAGTACATTTCTAACTCTCTTGAGTGAATGGGTACACTGGGAAACAGCACCATGAAAGCAAACTGATTTAAACAAAAAGCATGCCTAATATATTACTTAATAAATAAAAATAACACAAGCATATCATGACATTTCAGTCATATTGATGAGACCTGGATGAAGGCTTTGAATGTAAAACCATAGAAAGTACTACTAATTTTCTGTCAAACACTGGCTGGTCTGCAGAGACCTTTTCCTGGGAAAGGTTGGAAGTCTGCCAGCTGAGGCTAAAGGAAGGTGAGTGGAAAGCAAGATAAGAATAGCTGCTTTTTTTGCTACTCTTGCTGTGTTTATTTATGAGGAAACAAAAGCCTTCGATCCCCAGGGCTCCCCACACAGCACCTTTCACTGGCACTAAGGCAACAAAAAATAAAAAGTAAAATAAAAAAACCAAGTCTCTTAAAATTAAAATGAAGTGAAAGCATGTGATAAAATAAAACATACAAGCCCCAAATATTTCAAATATATATTCTGCTTCACTTTGCAGTTTCTGCTTACCAACTACTCACAGTATGACAGTCTTATCAGATAAGAGCGGCCAGCTGCTACACGCTGCATTTAAATTTATATTGCAAACAACAGGCTCCATTACCCAAGGATTTTCTCGTTGCATTCCTAATATTGTCTTTCGGCATGCTTTATTGTTCCTCATTTCCTTACATGGTCTTTGCTTTCTAGAGTGTGCCAACACATCCTGGTATTTACTTCAAACATTTTTTTATTATTATTTTTTTTTCCCTTAATATGACTTTAAATATCCTTCTTTATGCCTCTAAACACTCAGCTTCTCAGACACCATCTCAAAAGCTGCTGTTTCATACACTCTTGGCTGTTCCCTTCTCCCTTTCTGCTGCTACCCCTGTTCCTTCATCCCCTAATCATTTGATCACTGCAGTTCTTTGATGTGTGTGTCTTCCATTTCAGGCCCAATTTAATTATGTTTTTTAGAAGACTGACCTCTCTGGTCCCAATTTGTTCAAGACATTTCCTCCATTGATCTGGGGCCAGATCCCTGTACTGCCTGTTCTAAACTAGATTCCTGATATTAGAAGCAGCCATGTACTAACTCTGAAGGTCATTTTGCATATATCAGCAATTAATTGCACTGATTTATTTGTGGTGGATACAATACACTCTTCCTTGCCCTGAGGTCTAGACATATTAACAGAAAATCAAGGGGAAACAATTAGAGGGATTTTCATACTACAACAGGAGCACTTGCTTCACCTTTCATAATCATCCTCAAAGAATAGATCACAATATACAGAAATTACAAGACACCCTAAAGACCTGTATATTTAATTTCTCTTGGGCTATTATGAAAACAAAGTCCAATGCTATGGGAATTTTCTTCTTAAATTCTGCTCCTATCATCTACCATTCAGGAAATAACCAGCAGGATGTTTCAATTTTGAAGTGGAAAGGCAAACATGTGGATTCAAGAAAGATCAAGAGCCCTGTAGAACATTTGCAAAGCAAAATATGCTGTGTTGATGACACATGGAGTAGATAGAAGATAGCTCTGTTTGTAAATTACCAGCCTGACATACATGATAAACGCGCCTATATAAGCAAGCAGGCAGCAGAACTCTTCAGTAGGTCAGTACAAGCTTCCTATCTTCAGCAGAAAAAGTCAAGGGAAACTGAAATACAACTTTTTTTTTAACCCAGGAAGGGAAAACTGCAATATTGCATCTAAGAAAGGGGAAAGATATGTCCATGATGATTGCTCTTTCCACAGGGTCTGCAGCTAGTGTAGATCCAGAAGGATGCAGAGCTCAGTGACAACAGCACAGAAACAGCTTGGTGCCACTGAGCCGTGCATGTTCAGTGAGCACGAGGCAAAGGTCTCTTTGAATTAGTTTGAGCTAATTAAATACAGCTCTGTGCTTGACAGGATCTGCAGATGCCTCAATCCACTTTGTCCAGTTCTACTCAAGGATGATGTCGAATCTAAGTAGACCGGCATGAACACATTATCCTTGCCTGTTGCCAAAAGCTAACATCTGAATAAGATCAGCACAACCAGCATGCCTGACCCTGACTGAAAAGGGTCAAGGAAACTGAGACCTCTGGATAAAACTGGAGCTGCTTCATGACATGCTTTTGGTGTTTTTTTTTTTTTTTTTTTTTTTTTGTTTTGTTTTGTTTTGTTTTGTTTTGTTTTGTTTTGTTTTGTTTTTCCCCAAAATGGAAAGTTAAACTGGGATAGTTTATCTGCTACCATGAGAGAAGAGATGCTGGCTTCCTGGACTTTAATGAGAGGGGCTGATATCCAGACGGATCTCAATGTTCCATCTTCTTTCACAATGATCACTCTTAGATGTTGTCTTTCATGTTGATGGAAGATTTTTTGCTTGTGTTGAGGTTTTAAAAACAGGATAAAATTACTTTTACCTCCCTTATGCTATTTAAGACCACATGGTATGAGAAATCACAAAAATCATATAAAAGGAGACAAAGACTCCTTTAAGTCTTAGAAGTATTTTATAACACCCCACCCCAACCCAGTCTCCTAATGAAAGTTATCTCCCCAACACACACCCAACTCATTTTCAGATGAGGTCATTTGCAACGATGTCTACAAACGTGTATCCCTGTAATGGTGGCATGAAAAGTGGTGAAGAAGTGGGGAAGTTATCAGTCCTTCTGGGAACATCCTGCTTTTTCTCCTGACTGATATTTCACCACTCAGCGATGTCATTTGGCTCATGGAAGATGTTACTAATCTGTCCCCTCCTTTTTCCGGACTAAGTTCTGAAGTCTCCATTCACAGATTCTGTGGGAGGTTTGCATGAGTAAAATGTGAGTAAGGATTTAAAAGCATGGGTCTGGGTCTCTGAGTCACAGATTTCTTGAAAAAGCCATGGGAAAAACCATGGGAAGTTTAGGTTGGAAATTAGGAGACATTTCTTCTCAGAAAGAGTAGCTAGGCATTGGAACGGATTGCCCAGGGAGGCTGTGGAGTCACTGTCCCTGGGGGTGTTCAAGGAAAGGTTGGACCTGATGCTTAGGGACATGGTTTAGTGGGTGACATTAGTGGTATGGAAATGTTTGGACCATATGATCCTGGAGGTCTTTTCCAACCTTAGTGATTCTATGATTCTATGTCAAACTAACATCTCAGTTCTCTGAATAGAGAGGGATGTGGTGGCACTTGCTGACAATTATAATAGGAACGGTGAATATATAATCTGTGACAGGTCCTCTGCAGGGTGTTATTACCAGGACATCAGGGAGTATTTGATACTTATTTGCTCAAAGAATCATCAGACATGTCTGAGCTGGCCAATGAGTACTAAATGATCACAACAGGGAAACCTGTCTTGAAGGTTATTCTTGATTTCATACAAATAATCTTTGCTTTCTCTCTTTTCAATAACTTGTTTTCTCTTGGGTCTTGTCATGCACTGGAGTATACTCGTGCTCTTTCTTATTCATCTGTAGTAAGGATTGCACTGTGGGTGTTCTAGATGCCAAGGAGTCTCTCATTTCCTTTGGTAACAGCAAACAATTTCTAAATTGGAGCAAATAAAAAGGAAACAAAATGCAGACAACTGAGCAAAGGGTAAGGCCAATAATTTAGCTTGTAAGCTCTGTGTGGCTGCTATCATCCTCGGCGGTATTTTCTCCAACAACTGAATAGGCAAATTGTGCTGCCCAATAGGCTGTATGGGACAAATATATGTGTGTATATTATATATATATATGTATATATATGTGTATACATAATATACACATACACATGAAATATACACAGTAAAGGCTGAGGGAGTTGGGACCATTCATCCTGGAGAAGAAAAGGCTCAAGGGGATCTTATACATGTATATAAACACCTAGCTGGGGGAAATAAAAAAGATGGAGCCAGTTTCTTCTCAGTGATATCCAATGACAGGACTAAAGGAAATGGACACAAACTGAAATACAGGGAATTTCATTTAAATGCATGAAATACTTTTTACCTTAAGAGCAGTTGAACTTCTGCACAGACTGCCCAGGGAGGTTGAGAAGTCTCCATCCTAGGAGATGTTCAAAACATGACTGAACATAGTTATGGTCAACCTGTCCTTGCTGACTATATTTTGAGAAGGCACATGATATGAATGATTTCCAGAGCTGCCTTCCAACCTTAACTATTCTTTGATTCTGCAATGTAAACTAGTTGCATATTTTTATATCACAAATTTAAAAGGCAGTCCTGATCCTAGTGCATAGCCAGAACAGCTTCTGCCCTTGTGCTGTCTGCAATATTACCTCTTTCACACACATCTTTAAACATAATGGAGATGAGTAACTAGACTAGTGGATTCTATAATAATGATGAACTATATTCATAAGGAAATTCATTTCTAGTGAAGATGATCCTATCAAACCATAATTTATTATAAAAACTACCTCTCTTCAGAACATAAACTAACAATTTCCCCTATCTGTCACGCTTTGTAGCCCTGGCTCAGGTATTAGGCAGAGCCAAGAAGAGTCATCTTTCATGGATCAATATTCCAGACACAAAGGGGAGGTCAGATTGTACTGGTTGATAAATTATGGTAAAGCTATTGCTAGAAATCAATCCTTTGTCAAAATGACTGAGAATAATTACAACCAAATGATGGCCAGGCCAGCAAGGGTCCTAGAGGCCCTCCTTTCAGTTTATTGCCCACTTTGGAAATCAATTTAAATTGCTTTTTTTTTTTTTCCAACTTTTTTTTTTTTTTTTTTTTTTAATTTAGGACAATTGTGGTAGCAAGTGAAGTCATCATCTCACTTTTTCCTAAGCCTGTCAAAGGAGTGGGGGTGCAGTGGGGTGAGGAATGTAGATTTGTGCTCACCCCTGGAAGGAGGAAACGTGAGACCAATGATAAAATAGGATTTACAAGAGGACAAATGAACAAATGGCAATTCAGTCTCTCTGGCTTATCCCAGATTCCCATCTTTCCTGGCTTGATGGTTCAGTGCATTTGGTTCATTGCAGAAGTGCCTTTTGCCCGAACATGGAAATTGTCACTTTCAAAAGCTGAAGAGTAAAAACCTCAAATAGCACATATTAATACCTTTCCAGAAACAATACAAAACAAAACAATCAAAAAAAGGAACATAAAATGCCTGGAAAAACAATCATGCAATCTGAAGAACTCCAAAATTGGGAGAGGAAAAAAAAAAAAAAAAAAAAAAAAGCTCCATCTCCAGAGATCTTAATGTATGTCTGGCACAATATAAAGAGCCACAGAATGCAGAGATGACACAAAAACGTTTTTTTTTTTTTTTTTTTTTTTTTTTTCAGAAAAAAGTTTTAACCTAACCAGATATATGGAAATATCTCCCTGAAGTTTCACATTTCACCACAGCTGAAGAACAAAGGCAGGCTGTGCAATGCAATCGTTTAGATGAGAGCCACAGGGAAACCTGAAAGCAGAAGGGAACACCCTGCATCAATGATGGAGCTTACAGGAGCATCTGTAAACTGTGTCACCACTCTCCCGTGCATGAGGCCCTGAGAACAAAACAAGCTTTGTGACTACCTGTGGAATTGACTATTTCATTGCTGAAGTGACATACAAACCCAAAGTATTTACAGCATATTATACAAGACTTGCTATTTTTCCTGTAGGCTTTATGTTTTATTTACACACTCAAGACAGTAATTGTTAGAAATTATACTACTTTTAGAATGTATTTATTTCACGAGCTTCCTGACACCTGATATTAGGAATCTTAGAGTGATGAAGTGTGCATTTTACCTTTCATAAACATGCTTTTGTGATTTTCCAAGGGTCTGTAAACTGCAAAAGAGGCTAGAGATAGGGCTGCTGGCAGGGGCATGGCTGCGTGCCTGCATCTTCACCTCACCATCACATCCCACCCTGGCTGCTGAAAACTGCAGTAGGAGCACATTGCACTAAGGAGACAGCACATCGTTGGTACATAGTCTTATAAATGTTTTACAGGGTATAATTTCACAGATGGATCCAGGCATGTTTTAGCAGAACTATTTTTTTTCCCCAGAGGACAGATTGGAATAAAAAAAAAATATATAATAATTATAACAAAGAAATATATTTATAGCGATGACTAACTGTCTACAAATAGTTGAAACATTTGACTTAGAGATGAAAAAGAATTGTTTATCAAATTGCAGAGGTATATAAATCATCAAAAATTAGTGTGTATAAAACAGCTGAAGATAAAAAGGAAGAAAGGTGGTGTCATGCACAGGGACTTCTTTTCACAGCTCTGCCACAGACTACTGCTGTTTGTCCTTTGGATAGTCTCCTAATATTCCTCTATGCAATTTCTCTCTACTTATTATAAAAACAAAGAATTTCACCCTTCGTTGTTTCTTTGTCCTGTCAACATATTTGAAAGCAGTTTGGGCTGAAAATATTTCTTTCTATGCATTCACATAGTATGTGCAAAGTATAATCCCAATTGATTTGGGGAGCTTTCAGCACTGCCATAATTAAGTCATTATACTAACACAAAAAGTGCCTTATAAATGTTAATTTCATATTCTACTTAATATAATTATATTATGCACCTACTACTATAATGTATAATATATTAACATTTTGAAAGGATAACTTAATCAGAATACCAGCAGCTTCATTAAAGCATTAAAGGTAAAGGCTACTATTAAAAAAAATAAAAAAATAAAAAATAATAAAAAAAAAAAAAGCTTGTAGTGGTTTAGGAACTACAGACTAGTTTCAAAAGGCAAATTAAGGTTCCAATTGTCATCAACCACCTTTGGGAATCACACTTTTGGGGAACTAAGACATTTATGAAATTTTTATTTAGCTATGTAAGACAGCTACATCTCTTCTGAAATTTTGATCCAAGGTGTCTTGACTGTGAAACGGTCTCCCAGAAAAGTAATGTGCATCACATTGTTAAAAAGCATTTTTAAATGGGCTGGGGAAACACACTCACACTTCATTTGAAGGATAATCCTAGAGTTAACAGTGACCCTGTGCTAATAGAAGGACCAACCACTAAGAATTAATAGGTCTTCTTTTGATCTCTCTTTTCAGTAAGTCTTTTGTAGAGCATTGTTTTTTTTTTTTTCTAATGGCAAAACTAATAGAAGAAACCTTTCTTCAGTGCAGCCTAACGCTCATTCTGTTAATTCTCTGGAGAATAAATCTCCTTTGTTAATATACCCTACACTCTCACACACATCAAATAATATGTCAAAAGATAAGAAAGGAAAACAAAGAACTTGGATGACATTTGTTGACATTTCCAACATAGAGGAAACAAACAAGTTACACTGTTGTTGAATGTTAAAAAGGCCGTGGAGAATGAGTTTCCCTCATCAATAAGGCCCTCTGGGTATTTTTAACACAGCCTGATACTGTGTTCCCTAGCAGGAGGTAATCCTGCAACACTAGGAGAAAGGGATGGCTCCTTGCAGCAATTCGGAGACCTCAATGAAAAGGTCATCAGATCTTTTATTTTAATTTACGTGTTTAAATAATCAAGGTCACTTTTAAAAGGGAATAATCAAGATACTCATCCTGTATCTTAACATCAGTTACAAACAGAAATTAAAATCAAAACACAAGCACTTTAATTTTTAATTTTTTTAAGAAGTTTCTTTTCTTTCATTTTTTTTTTATTATTATTTTTTTTTTCCTGAAATCATGTTAAGATCCCTTTAGAGGCTGCAACTGAGAAACATCAAAAACCTTAATGTGGCCTGAGGGTGGCTCACTACAAAGCCATGCGCTAATAATACCTTACATTTATAGAGCTTTTCATCCAGAAGAAGTGGATCCCCAGGCAATGCAGATACTGTGTATGCAGGAATAATAATTTTGAGCCCCCTTACTGACATGTTCCTATGGAGAAATATGTGGCCTTAACTCCCAGCCCCAGAAATGCCCCTTATCTTTGGAGCTTGAGGAGCTCTCTCCATTATGGAAACTGCATGGAAAATCAAATCAAAACCAACCAACCAAAAAAACAAACAGTAGAGCAAAAGGCAAGCAGACAAGCTGGACTTCGCTAGAAAATGGAAGCCGTCAGCCCTACCCTTGCAGAAGGTGCCTTGGGATCACTTGAGATGCTCCACAGAGCCAGGATGCTGCAGGAGGTGCCTTGTAGCCCTTCGGAGGCTCCAGCTCTGCCTTGGTGCTTGCAGGGCTCCCAGCTGCCAGCCCAGCACAGCCTCTCACTCCCTGCAAGGCTTCCCATATGCAGAGGAGCAAGTCCCTAACCTGATCTGATCAGTAATCTCAAGACCCGAAGAACCACAGCACAAGCCTCATAATTCACGTGGGAAACCAAAGCAGCTTTTCCTAATACTGAAGAAGAAGCTCGTGCGTTCATTACCTTACCTTAACAGGGCACCAGCTCATCAGGCAGGAAATGCTGATATGATGAAATCTAACAACAAAACACCAGGATTACTCTGAAAGCATTTTTACCACCTGTTAACTTTTGAGTATACAAGAACTTAATGCTTGGTATTTTACAGGTAAATATCTATTTTGTTGTACATGTTCAACAAAAAAAAAGCTAATGCAGCTCCAGTAGAAGAGAAACATATTTTCTCTGTGTGTAAGAACCTGTCCTCATATCTATGTCCAGATTCTGAACTACTCTTCAATGATGCACATCCATCACTAAACTGAAAGTCAACAGAGCAATGCTGAGTTACACCTGATATGTCTATTACAACTGGAATAAAATAATGATTAATAATGATCACATCTCACATTACTTAGTGGCAGTAATCATAGAATATCTCAATGCATTTTAAGCAATTTGCACAGGGAATTGCACTCACTATCATGTATACACATAGAAGAATCAGATCTGTTATCTTGCCCTTCTATTTTATATTTCCCAGGTACAGGATCAAATACTGATTTAATGCTGCTTTACCACCTACACTTTCATGATATAATTTTTCAGGTGTTTCTCTATTCTAGAAATCCATATGTTTAAGATCACAGAAGCAATGTTCTTTTTTAGCCTTTCTGAAAATAATACTACCACCACTGGTGCTGTTTTTAATTCTCTTCTTCCTCATTCATCACTATACTATGGCTCGTGCAAGTGTTTGAATTGCTCATTTTTAGGTTTAATAAACACTTCCCACAACCCATAGCTTTATACTTTGGATTCTGGGAAAAAAAAAAAAAAAAAAAAAAAAAAAAAAAAGAGAGAGAGAGAGAATTTAAACTGCATTAAAAATTGTCAATCATACTTTCCTGTCATTTTTCACTTTAAGCTGGAACCCTGGCACACATTCTATAGCTCTAATGTCATTTACATTTTTAATAAAGTAGCTTATTTATTGAAGTATACCCTTCCTCTCACTCATGGATTATGTCTAGTTGTATGAATCCTGTGTATGCCAGATTTCACAGATGCTCATTCATTTTCTTTCTGTTCTTTCCCACTTTTCAGTCCATTTGCCTCAACATGCATAGATCTCTGCCCTCTGACACAGCACAGCATAATTCCCTCCGAAATGCAGCCTGATGCAAGGGCCAAAGAAACTTTCATCTAAGGAAGGTAACCAACTCACAGCTGGGTGATATGGAAAAATAGGGCATGACTGTCACTCACCATTAATGCTATTTACCACCGTTTCTATCACTGCACAGCAGAATCCCTTGCAAAGCCTCTCTCTTAGGTGGGGCCAGTTTAAGTCTGTAGCTTTCTGTGAGCACTTGACAAAATACACCCAAGAGACAAGCCGCTGCCAGATTTGGTTTCTACAGTAACTTTGATCAATTCTATTTGATATGGGCTTTCAAATCCACAATCCACCTAGCATGAAAGTACATCATCTCAGATATGACGTTATAGCTTTTAAAAGAAAGGAGGACATGGTACATGCAGAGGTGTAAGCTGTAACTGAGTCCTCTTAAGCTTGCAGTCACTGTGAGAGCTTTTCTGTTTAACTTCAGGGTGTGGCAGTAGTCTCTACTCCATGATGGTACTGGTGGGGGCAGAAGAACGGGAGAAGCATCTTGTTCCCTCCCTAGAAAGACTGGATGTTATCACTGGTTATTAGAGCACTAAGACTGACACTGCTCCATGTTGTCTCTGTGTCTGGCAGAAGACACAGACACCAACCCTGCAGCAGTGTCTCCCAGTAGCTGCAATCTCCCTTTCTCCCTAGTATCCAGGGCATCAGATGCCTGCCTAAAGCACATCACCTCCTTAATTTCCTGATTTTGCAAACCATTTCTTCATTGCTTTTGTGAGGGATATGAAGCTGTGTTTCATTTTGTCATCTTCTGCTATGAGTATTCATTTGGACTGACTGATATATTGCAAACTCTCAGAAGTTAATATTTGTGTTGTGGTTTCAGATTACCAAACACCATGCAGACCTTTGTTCAAGTCTTTATTATTATTAGTTCTTTATTTTATGGGTTTTCACCTTTTTTAAGGTTTGGCCTCTTCAGTCCCTGCCACTTTAAATAGAAAATAGGTATTTAAAGTGAAGAATCATGATGCTTTTAATGAAAGTAACATTTTCCTTATCAGTTTTCAGTAGCTCACTGAAAGTTCACAATGGATTTCCATTCCATTTTATTCCAAGTCAAACTTTTTGCTTGGTTTTGTTTAAAAGTTGTGTTTCCCTTTCTCTTTTTTTTTTCCCCACTCATTCCATATTTTTTTCAGTGCAGAAAACAGAGAGCACCTCTAATGCAGAAGGAAGACAAATTCATATTCAGAATGAAAATATTCTCCTGTCTTGCCCCCTGCTCATTTACTGAAAGCAATTTCATATCTAGAAACAAAGCAATCGGTTTTATTTTTATCACCAGGTGAATCTTCAGTTGGCTTCAATCTATGCAACTCCATCTAACTTTTGGAATTTGCATAAGGAAGTCAGGTTGAGAGTATGATATTATAAGGTCGCTCTCAGTGGTTAGTGGAGTGAGATGGGCTTTTCATCATCCCTCAAACCTGAATTATCATCTAGAGGTGTTTATGTCCAGCCTTTTACAACAGATGTAGGCTCAAGTCTCTAGTTAGTCAGGACGAATCCAGGCCTGAATATTTTGTCCTAGGAAGGGGAAATAAAAGGCAAGAATGAATTTCCCCAGTACATGCATTTTTAAAATTTTATTATTACAGCAGCAACACTAATATTGGCTTTCTAACTACCCCACCTTCTATATTAAAAAATTTGCAACTCCATGTGCCATTTTTCATTGAAGAAGTGTAAATGAATTTGATGGGTTTATACAATCGCACACAACTTTCCTAGAAGTGGCCTTCTGCTTCAGAGAGCTTAGGAAACAGTGAGTAGCTGCAGGACAGAGTCTTCTAATATAAAAATAGGCTTTCTGGAAGTTCCTTGTGTGGTTCCCAGAATGTAACTACTTGACCTTGGGAAAAGAAGCAGAAGATGTGTTTGACTTAAGTATTAATAGATAGGAACTGGCCAGTCAAACCTTCAAGTGTCCATTGAAAAGCAACAGAAATTCAACATAAAAGGAAACTTCTGACCTTTATATTTTAAGTCTCCTGAAGTTGTTAGGGAAAAGAACTATGGCCCCTTTATAATGTTAGTCAACAGTTCTGTCCACTTCAAATGCAAAGGGATCATCTGTCCCATACTGGGACATAAAAAACATAGAAAAAGTCAAAACCCTTCATAAATGACTACTCTCCTCAAGAGGATGAGCAAATGTCAGCCAGCTGCCCTGAAGTACAATCTTTATCCATTAGAATAAATGTTAGTAAATTACCACTTAGGTCAGCATGGGATGAGACTCACAGTCTGCTCCAGCAACGAGGTTTTAATCTTTGGGCTAGTTTCATTCAAATGGCACTGGAGGTCTCAAATTACCTGTTTCACTGATCTTCAGAAAGCCATATGCCTTATGAGGGGATCACATTCCAGGGACATACCAGCAAGAAGCACATCAATTTTTCTGTAGCAAATGTTTTGCTAGGCAAAACTTGGAAATCTGAACAGCACTTCCAAAAAGTTTTGGGAATTGTTGACTCAATAAATTTCCTGCTCATTTTGGGTATTCACAGATTGGGTATTCTTCACTTCTAGCCACACCAAAGTTTTGAGGTTGCAGATACAGGAGCAGAGATTGCAGGTGACTTTGGTTGAACATGAAGAATACAAAGAATTGACTATGTTTGTTCATAAACAGTAGAAATTTGGATCATGAGGAAACTTTGTCTTGAAAGACTCTATCAAGGTTGCTTTCAGCTGGCAGCATTGCAAGAGAAAATACCACCTCCCTGATTGCCTCCCTACATATTCTGACACTGCATCTGGGCAATCCAAAGAAAACTTGTGTTGAAATGAACTTATTTGGGTCCAAATAAGTGGTCTGGTAGCCTGTTAATGTGATGCAGTACAAAAATTCTGAATTCTAAGGTTTGGATTCAGTTCATTACCCACAGGATGAGAGAGGGCAGGAGAGCTCTAATGACAACACTCAACAAGCCACAGGAAGTGAAAGAGATTTCATTTTCAGTTTTTCCTCGTGATGCTGCTTTTCACAAGATGACTTTTCTCCTCTCCCAGCAGCATTATAGAAACATAGTTTTGTGCAGCATACTGAAGTAAAGACATGTCAAAGGTTGATTTCCAGTACAACCGTAAGCCAGGGCTCTTTAAAACACATGCAGAATTTTAGAGGGAACAAGACTGGTGTCTGATTGGAGCTTTATGTTAGACAAAAAAAAAATAATAATAATAAAAAATAAATAAATCTCAAAACCAAAACCTTATTCCTTAGTTTGCTTACTGATATGTCACTCAACTTGAAAATAAAAGACGTACTAATTTTGCCCCACACAGCTCAATTTGAGCTGTAAGACCCAGGAGCTCAACATGCTGCTCCCCAGTGAGTTTAAGATCTCTAGGACATTCTAAGGGACAGTCCTAGAAATTAAGTCAGGGGAACAGAACCATCATTTGCTATTTAATTTCATAGTAGTGCTGTCAACACCTTATAGAAATGATGGCTGAACTGGTGGATTTATTTTGGAAAAGCTGACAGTTTATGTTATTTTGATGAGACCTTTATACTACAACTTGGCATTAAATCCTTCTTTAAAGTACTTAAGGAAAAATCAAAGGGGAAAATATATATGCTCACTCTTCTACCCTTCTTCATTTTGTTTCCTATCATTATAGTGGAGCTGCACCTGCAGCAATCAGGTGGAAAAAGACTATTCATCAAGCTATAAAATGTTTTTTTTATTATATATATATTTTTTTTCTGAAGCTAAAAGAAGTCCAACTATTTTTTCTAACTGTGAAAAAAAAAAAAAAAAGTTACTATATTTCCAAAACAGAACCAATGAATTTGGTGAATCTGCGAGTGATGATCTGGTTGCCTGCTAGAAAAACACAGCTAACCCCAGATCCTGGTAAAACAAGCCAGTTGTATTACAGCTTTTTCCTAGTTGTCTCAGCCAATGTTTCCCCTTAAAACTGCAATATTTTCGCAGGATTGATTCACCCTCCACCTTTCTGCAAACATACTATATTATGGTGCAGCATTACTTCTACTGTGGTACTGACTCCTCTCCTTCACCTTTGCTTCTAGCCACTTCAGACATTGTTGCATCACTGTTATAGACCAATGCATCCACCAGTATTTAGAGTCTCAACATTTAAACAGAGCTATGTGCAATGCACGTGGGACTTTGATTTCCTACTCTAGATTCTTTCCACATACTGTTTATTGTGTAGCCTGTATCAAAGTGGAATGTAGTTTGGAGGCTGAGGAAATATACCATAGGTTTGGAAAGTGAAGGGAACTCATGCTACCTTTTCCACATACCATATTTCATATCATTATCTATAAGCCAAAGTAAGGTTTATATTTTCTAGAGTTAGCACACAGGCACCTTAAAAATAATCCTACTAAGTAAAACAAAACAAGACAGAACAAACAAACAATAAAAGAATTACCGTCTCTTTTAAAAAAATAAAAAATAAAAAATAATCCATCAATGAAATAAAAGAATATGGCAGCTGTCTACAAGGACTTAAAGAATAAGGGCAAGAGAACTTGTTAATCAGAGGCCCAAGAAAGTGGACAGAATAAGATGAATTAAAAATACATTAAAAGCCTAAAATGAAATTATGAATTGTGGAAATCTTCTCAGGAAAAAGGAAGATGTCTGTCATATGTAGCAGATAAAAATAAGCTATCACTGACTAGATAAAAATGGTCCTGCTCTAACAAGGGGTGAAGATGACTCGTAACACATTTTTCAGCTTCTGTGATTTGGCTGCCCAGGTACTTGATTAGATTTTGGACATGAGGAATCCCATAAAGCAAGTATTATGTTAAATCTCATGCACAGTCAAGTGGATTAAGGACTAAAACTATTCTTAACTCCCCATAAATCAGTGTAGTGGGATTTCTGCTACGATATATAATATATATAATATACATACATTGTGTGTTTGTTGTTGTTATAATTATTATTCAGAATAAGCTGGTGGAGGAAACAGATGAGTTTTGACCATTAACATTAAAGGTTTTTTGTTGTTGTTGTTTTTGTTTTGTTTTGTTTTGTTTTCAGAATTGTATAAATTTTTGTTCTTTATTTTTGCTCTTTCATTTTACGCTCGGCCACCCTTTGCTTTTTAGCTCCTAATTCCAACCAGTGGCTTCAGGACATTTTTATTACAGGAAAAGTGAATTCTTAAAATCCCTGGGAATCCCTTAAACTTTGATTTCTCTGAATACCTAAACATTCACTCTCAGCAGGGTATAGAAGATCTAAGCTTCCTAATTCAAACAGGAAGGACCAGTGTAAAGCAAGGGAACAGAACATTTGTTCATTGGCTGTATGGTTCTAGTGCACCTGAACAACCCTTTGAATTTTAAAGCAAATTTGAAGAGTGCACTTTGCATAAGGTTAAAAGTTGTTTTTTAAGTAAAACATAAAAAAAAAAAAAAAACAGCAGGAAAACAAACAAAAACATGAAACTAGTCAGAGACAAGAACTCTTTTTTTTTTTCTTTTTTTTTTTTTAATGGCAGGTAAAAAGAAATAGAATTGAAAGAAACAGAAAAAGAAATTTATTGTAATATATTAAGTGATATTTATCCATCAATCTATTCAATTTAGATTTTCTAAGTAAATTTATTGTGTTTCCAATCTAAGATGTGGGACTTATACCTCTAACTCTTTCTGTCTCTTGAAAAGAAGTAAACAAACAAACAAACAAACAACAAAAAATAATAAATACTTAGTCTGGAAAGGCAGAAAACAAATTATACTGAGTACATCCCTCATCTTTTTACATTGACTACTAGAGGGAAAATAATAGTGTCTAGTAAAGTACTACATAGTTATGAACGTTATTACCATGTTATTTGACTTGATAAAAAGGACATTTCTGGGCTAGACCACTACAGCCCCTGAGTATCTTATGTATACATGAGGAAATAACTGATGGCAAAAAAACATGCTCAGGGCACTTGGAAACTATTATCTGCAATTACAGAAAGGTCAAGATTTTCAGGAATTAGCTTTTTATTTGTTGGTATTACTTGTTTAGTAGAATCTTTGCTTGTTACTTAATGGTATGTAGATACATAGCATATGAATTGCATATGAGTTGCAATTGCTTGGGGGAGACTAGAAGGCATATGATGTGAACATTCGCAGTTTGAGGAGCAAGTAAGTCTGGCAAACCTGATAGGAGGCCATCAGGAAGCTTACGTTATTGGTCTTTCAGATGACAGCAATCACATCTTCATTCACAGAACTCCATACAAGTTTCTTTCATGCCAATAAAGAGATAAAAGTCCATCCACACCAGTGGGGTTTGGAGCAGACCTGAATTCAATTTATGCACTCAATGCACACACAAGAATCACCAATAAAATTGACTACCATGAACACAGTCTCAATAGCAAAGAAAATAATAATAATAGCAAGAAAAAGATTGTGAGCAAGCAGTGACATCTCACTGGCATTTGCCAGGGAGAGCAAGAGCACATCGTTGCTGTTCATACAGTACTTGCTCTTTGACAAACAAAAGGACTCCAGACTCCAGGGTGGCCAATCTGCCACTTTTCACCAGCACTAAAATTCTCTCCAAGAAACAAAGGAGCTGGTGATTTCTAGCTTCACAGCTCAATTATCGTCCTTTAATGTGTTATCATAAATGATGAAAATCTGACCTGCAGCATTATTACTTCTCCTCCAGGGCATACCAGCATCATTTAGCTGCCCATTCACACTGTTGTCTGTTTCCTGTCTGGAGTCATAAACTTGGGTACTACATAAAATGCCAATATCATCAGCCATAAAGTCATAAGAGGCAGTTTGCTCAGCTTGCCAGCTAGGAAAAAGCTTCTTTACAGTTCTTCAAGACAGTCCACAGGGATCATCCACTTGCTGTTACTGACCCTGAGTTTGATCTATATGAATATTGTCAGTCCTTGTTAACATGTTGCTAATGGGAGGTGGAGAAGATGCTTTCTCAATGTCTTGAAGAGAGCTCTTGCATTTGCTCTGAGAATGAGGACTGAGACTCATGATGAAAGCTCTGTGCAAATAAACTAGCTCAATGCCTTTAAGAGGTGTTTTGACTACATGTTGCACCTTCATAGTACACTGTTTCATCACAGCTGAAATCCCTGGTGGAAACATATGATGTCAGGGAAAAGCTTGGCTGGCAGATTTCTGAGGTCTGGGAATCACTGGTCAGTTATGAGGAAAGAGAAGGAAAAACCCAGACTAACCTTCTGGAAGCAGATTCAGAATTAAATTCTGGTTGGGATTATTGCATTCTCTCCTGCCCTTAACCCTAACTGTAATAAAATGATTTAATATCCTCAGCACCATTTTTCTTAAAAATAATAATTTAAAAAATAATAACCTAGTGGGATGTCTGTCATAGCCACCTTTAAGTGGCAACATAATTTTTAGTTGATCAGTATTTGCCAAGAGAACTGAAACCTGTGAACAAAAATGCCAACCCCTGGTAGTGTGCCAAGAGAGACAGAATAAAAATGACAAAGTCATAGTAGCTTTCCCTTAGCAGAAAGTTCCTGGCTTTACACAAACAAATCTTTTCCTGTCAGCATTTATTGCAAACTATTTAAATCATTTGCATTGCGTTTTCATAGCTAAGCTCTTTAAAAATAAACTCAACATCTCCTGTGAACAGTGTTTTCCTGGGACTTCAAAGTGCCTCTTACTCTCAGCAGTGCCCAAGAATATAGTCTGGTACACTGGCCTCACATATACATTGATGCAGTGTGCAGCAGTAACGAGGGATAGTGGGGTGATTGGGGGGTAGGAGGTATAATTTGTTCTGAATAGCAAAAAAAAAAAAAAAAAAAAAAAAGATTTTTCAAATTATTTTGAGTGTTAGAAATAAAAGGCACTCCGGGGGGAGATGACTTCTTTCTGCTATGACCACTGATGTCTTAAGAAAAGCTCTGCTGGTTCCTACCGTATGTCTGTCTAGTCCACCCTCTACAATACCGTCATAGAGCATGCTTAAGAGCATGCTTGCTGTCACGAGCAGATGCTTAAGATTGTCACATATAACGTTTCTTTTAAGCTTATCCATTGCTCTTTTTCCTTGTTTGTTGCACATTCCTCCCAGTAAAGACAGAAAGTTGTACTTTTCCAGAATACCCATTTCCAGGTCTCTTGCTGAACCACCAAACCAGCAACATTTACCAAAGCAATACACCTACGAAGGTGGAAATCCTCTATTACAAAAAGAATGAACATGAATGAATGAGCAATTAATTATTATTAATTATATTATCTTAGTGAAAAAGTCTATTATTAATGAGAAAGGTTCAACTGTCTATGGCAGCATGTGTTTTTTCTGCTACAAATAATGTTACAGACCCAGCGTGTTGGATAAGCAAGGTCCCATTTCATAGACTTCAGGTGAGACTTCAGGTGAGAGCCCTTTCTGAAGCTATTAATATCACCAAAGTTCACTCTTTCCCCCTTTGTTTTAGCATCAAATCATAATATTGTATACTTATAGAATCATTTAGGTTGGAAAAGACCTTCAGGATCATCAAGTGCAACCATCAACCTGATCTACTGAATCCCATTACTAAACCACATCTCTTAGTGAGACATCCACAGGTCTTAAATACTTCCAGGGATGGGAACTCCACCCCTTCCCTGGGCAGCCCATTCCAATGCCTGACCACTCTTTTACATGAAGAAATTCTTCCTAATGTCCAATCTAAACCTGCCCTGGTGCAACTTGAGACTTTTTGTTTGTTTGTTTGTTTGTTTGTTTCCTATCACTTGGCATCTGAGAAAAGAGACCAACACTCTCCTCACTGCAGCTTCCTTTTTGGAGGCATTGCTGGCACAGTTGTTCCAAGGAAATTTAGATCTGACACAGGTTCAAGACATGAAGATGTTAAAACCTGTGCAACATTACTCAAAGGGAAAATAACACAAGGAGTTTCCCCATTCTCATTTAACAAAGCTGTACAATCTGTTAATATGTCTAGAGTTTGGTGAATGCTTTGGGACAAATTATCTTGCAGGAGAACAGTTTTCACTTGATGTTTTCTCTCAGACAATGATGCTCCCTTACCCAGATTCTCAGAGACAATTTTGAACAACTGATCACATGCATTTTAAATTAACAACAGCAACCTGCCAACACAAAGAGCAAGCTTTTCTTCTATTTTCTCTTCAAGCATCCTTGATTTCTTGCAAAAGAAAATGTTTACAAAAGATTTCTGGGGAAAATGATGAAGTTAAATATCAAAGCAAAGTGTTTCACATCTAGGGGGACAGAAATAATTCATTTCAACCTTGAGAAAAACAATTATGTTTAATTTATCACACAAACCACAAGATGTTATTTACTACTGTACAATTTCTCAACTAACTGTGAATATTATGATCTTATTTAATCTTTCCACAATGCCAAAACTAAAACTAAAAAAGGGCCAGATGATCAGGGCAATAAAGACTTTCCAAAACAGGCATGGATCACCTTTGCTTGAGCTTCAATAAACTTTCAGTTTTCTCCAGGTAACATGCATCAGTTCCAAACATGCGAAAATAGGCTTCATTTTACACTAGAAAGACATGACCGGAGATGCTAATATTCTGCTTTTCCACCGCAGTTCTCCTGGTGTATTTCATCTGGGTGAATGGATAACAGCTCTCAAGTTCTTCATGGTTTGGAGTTTCATTGTGAACAGCATGACTGTTGGATGCCACCAAACCACAAAACCACAAAATATGGCGTGGTCTAACGTGAAGTCAGCATAACTCTCATGAGATTTGGGTCTCTTACCTTTGCCATTCAACTACTCAGTATGCTCATTTGTTGCTCTGGGCTATTACCTTTCCTGTCACCCCTAGTTTGCCTTTGGTAATAGACTGAAAAATTTTCAGCCAGAACTCTATTACTACATGGAAACCAGAATGCAGGCTCTCCATTCCAATAGGGAGCTCTCAGTGCTGCTGATATGTAGCTGAGATTCAATTACACAGACAAAACACTTATTCTAATCTTGGTAACCCACTCATACAGATGCTAAATCACTCAAAAGAAAACCTCCTGTGTCAGCCTGATAGACTAAAAGCAACTACTCTATCCAATAATTACATTGGAGGGTGTTAATTGCCAGTGCAGATGGTTCTGGACCTAACCCTTTTCTTCCTTATGCTGGTGATTTTACCTTGTGAAAGAAAGTCCTTCTGTCATTATTTTTTTATTTCCTAATATGCTTGTTTTGAAGAATCTCAATGCCAATTCCTTGTGAGCATTCTCGATACACAGAATAATCAAGGTTTGTCCAAAGACAGCCAATGACAATAATAACAAAAACTCATGCTATTGAAGGAATTATATCAAGGACATCCTATGCTTGTGTTATTAATAAAAATTACAAGGCATAGCCAAGAAAACAATAAGCCAGGCTACAGGGTGAACTGCAGAGCTCTGAGGGTGGAACATTTTGTGGCTTATCCTGCTCCTGGTTTAAACATCTGGGACTGACTCAGAGAAATTTTATCTTTTTTTTTTTTTTTTTTTTTTTTTTTCCCTGCTAATTGTCGAGGAGCTGACTGACTGCTTATGACTGACAAGTATCTGATAACAGAAAATGGTGGCACGGCAGGAGCTTGATGGGTTAAGAGCAATGCAGGATAACCAATTCTTTCATATAAAAGCATGTGTGTACTGACTGAGGAATGTCAGCTTTACAGCTGTCAGAAGGGCTTGGCTACAGGAACCGTTAAGTACCAACTGTTATTACTATCAATGTTTGCATTGCCATAGCTGTTCTGAGCCCTAATCACAAACCTGCTTCTTGCTGGGTGAATGAAGCACAGAGAAACAACCCCATAAGCCTGTTCTCAGCTGCCTGAAATCACCTTTTCACCACAGCAATGCAGATTAACAGTTCTTAGGAAGCTTTGTACACAGCAGAGGGGAAAGCTCCACGTCATTATTAGACTCAATACAGGAGATGCTCTGAAGCATGCAGGTAGTGAGAATAAGCATGGCTGGAATGATCTTGAGATTTGGTGTTTTGGGGATTCCTGAGACAGTTTAGCACCTGTGAGGGCAAAATCATATTTCAAAAGCCTTGGAGCTGAAAATACACAACATGTTCCCCACAAGTCCTTATGCCAGTGGTGGTGGCATCGGAGATGAATTGGGGCCAATCGCAGTCTTTTGAGAAAGGACTCCAACAGATAAGGCCCTGATTGAAAGATCTGTTTGAAACAGATGTCCTATGACTGCAGTTTACTAGGAATTGACTCCGTTTCAAGATGAAGAGCAAAAAAAGTCATGAAGAGAAGCTGATGAAAGTAACTTTGAAGCATCCGTCATTGAACAGAGAACAGGAAAGTGAGATTGACTGGAAATCCAAAGTGAAGCACAGCAGTCCACTTTCAGCCACAGTAGATAGAAGGGCAAAAGTAAACAAATAACGTGAAAGGTTGCCATTATTTTAGTAATGTGAATTAGATGTTAAAATGTCAATTGATTTTTCATAGTCCAAAGTATTATTTATAGCATCAATAAAAAATTCTAATTTCCAATAAACAGTCATGAGATGAAGATTTTGTACCGAATCCTGCTCAAATTGCTCAAGCATATCATCACACTGAAGTCATTAGGACTGTACAAATGAGTAATGGCAGCAGGAGCTGGCCTTTTACTGGCATGAGTTTGAAATGGCTGCCTTACTCAAGCGTGCCAATAAAACATTCTTGCCACACTATCATGTATTCCATTTACTCTCCATTTAAGAGAGAGGGGAAAAGGTTATTTTAGAAATACTTTAGAGTAATAAAATCTTTATTGCTACATTTTTTGTATCTCTTATGCCTGTGAAGCTGGTTGATTTAGTTATGCCCACAGTTCTGGGAGTGATAGAAAGTCAGTACTTATGCATTTTGTATACCTCTAAATTACTTAAGCTGGAGTGCCTACAAATCAAGGGGGTGCAGTTTTAAGGTCATATAGCTCACAACTCAACACGAATAAAAAAACACATGCTGGGTAGATCACAGCCTCGCATTCCCTCCTTCCAATGGGACACAGCAGGTGTTGCTGGCTCTGATGACTTGCAAGACAACAAATCTAAACAGCCTGGGAGTGAACTGTGAACTGGGAGTAAACAGCCTGTTACTGTAAGCGAAAGATTGGAAAGGAAAATCTGCCAGGAGTACGGAAGGACATAGAAACACACACATGCATGTAGTTTGGGATCTTTGAAAAATCTAAGTGTAAGACAACAGACACTTTCTTAGCATTATTATTGTTATTTGCATATTGCAATTGCATATTGCACTGTGTATTTGGAACAACATCTTTTTGCATTATATTCAAGGTGTGTACTGTTGTCCCATTTACCTGTCTACCATACAATGAGCCAAATAAATATTGCTGCAATTCCAGTTGAAAATTTGCTTTTTATTCATTAAAGCAATAACTGGGAAAAAGTACTATATTCCTTCTACCACTCCTATTTTCCACCACTGCTGACATAAAAATTACAAAAACAAACAAACAAACAAACAAACAAAAACACTGCTCAGCTAGCTGAGCCACTACCTTTATAAGATAGAAAGCAGAATCCTTTTCTACTTTGTTCATCAGCAAACCTACCAGCTAAATGGTGATCGTAATATCTTCTCTGGTAGTGGGACAAGAGAAAGAGAGGAATAATCCTGGTGCATTTTTTTAAGTCTCAGGTTGCAATCCTGGCAGTTAGAAAAATCATTGTGTGACTTATAAACTGAATGAATTTGCTCAGGAAGTAACAGAGAGAAAAAATATGGAATCCCACACTGTCGTTTTGACAATTGCTTTCCTCCTGTAACTGCACTTTAAAAGGGAAGCCAACATCATTTGGAATAAAATATCTGCTTTCTCAGCTGACACCAGTCTGCTGAATAGGAGAATGACAAATATCTCTGTGGTTATTTAATTATTTAGGGCATAATATGCTATTTTATTTGACAATCTGTTTGCTCTGTGGATAAACTGTAATGCTGAGTAATTTTTCCTTATGAAGGAATGATATTAGCTTCTCATTAAATAGCCTCATTGGACCAATAGCAACATCACACTACAAATAGAAATAATGCTATGAAAAGAATGGAGCAGAGATGCCTGGAAGTTACAGAAAATACAATAGAGACAACTCACTTGCTGCAGTGAGTTAGGCAAAGGAAAGCTTTGGGAACTAACAGTAGCAGTGCTGCCTGTATGGGCAGAGGAAGGGGGATTGCCAAGGAGTTTCTGAGGTGATGGTCAGCCTTCCCTTTTCCTCTGGTCAGGCAAGTTGGCTTACATACTGCTGGTGTTGGGTGGCACTGGCTGAATTATGCTAGTCTCCTGCAGGAGATCGACAAGCCTTGCTCTAATTTCCTGAGACTGCTGTCCATTTGGTTGTTTGATCCTGAACCTCAAACAGACACAGAAGCTTCATTTTCCATAACTTGTTTCTATCTGATGTAGATCATCAGATGGAAATGTTCTGGAGTTCATGGAGTAAGCTATATAAGTGAGGACAGCAGGCATTTCATTGATGCTCTGATTTTGCAGGACCTGCATTATGCATGGTGATAATAATAAGCACTAAGCTATCAAACAGCGTTATCAAATAGAGCTATCCATTTTAATATTGCCAAATGATTTCACAGAGCTCTGTCATCATCATCATCATTTTACAGATGAAAAAGCACAGAAAAGTATAAAGCCTGAGGCTTTATTAGAAACTAGTAACATATCTGAAACTAATACCTAGCTTTCCAACCTCCTGGTCTAATGCTCTAACTACTATTTTACCCTAGAGATATGAGTAGAACATGGATAAAAAGCTTTGTCATAGCACAAGCAGCATAGTTTACGTAACCTATATAAGCAAACAATAAGAGACTAACTGTTAAAAACTGACTGTTCTGGGCAGACAAAGATTTTATCTGAATTGCACTACATCAAATGGCAAACAAAATACCTTCGGAGCTAATAGACATATGAGTGCTAGACTTTGCATCCTGCCTCAAATGAAAGGTCCACATGAAAGAGCAATCTCATCCATTTTCTAACAATGGCCAAAAGCATATTTTTAGGGAAGAACAAAGATTTATTAACATTTCTCTAGAATATTCTCAGAAGCTCCAAAAAATTGCAGATGAGGAACTTTCTGAGACAAAAGATGTGGTTTGAATTTAACAGCCCAACGGCAAGGAGTGTCAGAGCTAACCTGAAAGCTGAAGATCTCTATTACCTTATTCTGAACACATAACAAACAAGTGACACTTGATGCTTCATAATACTTGTATAAGAAGAAACACAAACAGTTTCCCATTCACCCTCTCTGTGAAACTCTCAATTTTCTAGACCTTTGTCACCCCAGGTTAAACACAAAGAAGAAACACTGAAAGTAAATTTGGTCTGTTCTGACTGTTGCCAGGGTTGGGAGAGATCCACAGACAGTCCTGTGAAAGGAGGGTCCCTATCCCTCAGAGGTTCAACAAATATTACAGGCCTTTTCTCCATTTACCTTGCTTGGAAATGTTACGTCTTGGATTGACTGACACAAGCAGTGTTTTTAAAATAATTAACTGTTTGATATCTAAAGCAGGGTAAGAATAGTGCAGTATCTCTGCCTGTTTAATTTTTATTTTCTCTGATGTTGCCAGCATAGCTTCTTTCTGGTGCCAGCATCAGTGTGGATAGCAATTATTAGAAATGTGTTATCCCATCGATTCACCTGACAGGGACTAACTCAGTTCAACTGACTTTCAATGAGACAAAATTTGAAGTGGTGATCTACAGATATAGTGTTCTGTGTCTCACTGACAAGTCCAAATTGCAAGCATTTCTGTAGAAAACACCTAAAAACTGAACAATCTATCTGCTCCATATGTGATCTGTTTGCCATTTTCATCAGGAAATCAGAGAATCAGAGAGTCATGGAAGATCCTGAGTAGAAAGGGACCTACAAGGGTCATAAAGTCCAGTTCCTGACTCACACAGGACTATCTAGATATTAAACCATACATCTGAGAGTATTGTCCAAATAATTCTAGAACTTCAGATTTTTGCAGATCTTTAAATTTTCATGAGGTGGAGGTGGGTTACTTAGTTTGAATATCTTTCACAAAAGGTCGTCTGTTGGCCCCTGAGTACCTTTACACTTATGTCACAACAACTGAATATAACTCCTTTATGCTATGTCTGTAGATGAGGCTGTGCGAACTCAAGTTCTTCATTCTTCTGCACTCATAAGAAAAGGCAGACTGTATCCAACCAAAAGTACACGACTCAAAAACAAAATCCAAACCCCAAACAAATATATCCAGCTACTTCTTAATTACTCAGATTAATTGGGCTTTGAAATAGCTGCTAGAATGAAGCACATAAGACCAAGATTTGGAGGAAAAGGTGGATTTTAGCCTTAAGCAAGACAATAGCAATGTAGTAGCACACTTTAAACAGAAGTGTACTACCTTTTTTATTAAAAAAGGAAAGAGTCTGGGATCAAGGTCTACCCCTGTCTATGCAACTGTGCCCCCACTGTGCAGTGACATTCAGAAATAAACAAGCTCAGGTTCAAGAACAAGGGTAACATAAGTGAACAAATAAAACATTGTGCTAGCCCAGCCAGATTGTTCCCAGTCTGTGGTCAGAGTAACCCTGAGCATCTCTGCAGGACATTTCCTAGTACAGAGCAACAAGAACATACTGAGGCCTTTGATATATCGATTTATCTATCATTGCCTAACTAAGTTTTCATCTAGATTAAAAGTGGAACTTGTTTTTTTGGAGCACATGCAGATTTTTAATGCCTCTGTTTGCCTGTATCCATTGAAGTGCCAAAATAATGGGAAGGATTTCTAAGTATACATTCCCATTGGTTATAATTAGCAATATAATGCCTAATGATCATTAGCCAAAAGAGGTCTTGAACTACCTGATTTTCATCCAAAACCTGTTGATTAGTAATCCCCTGTAGCTGAGCCATAACACTGTACTGAAGCACTGAAGAAAAGCTTGGCCTGAATGTAATCATTTGATTAGCATTCATCCAAGCAAAACATCCTCTTTTGTAGAGACCAAGCATATTTCTACATTTTGCTAGCTTTTGACAAGAGGCAGGTGTTTTAAGCATAGGAAATGTGTACAGTACAGAGTGTTCTTCAACCAAGCAAAAGAAAAATACATTCTGCCTTGACAACAATGACACTTTCTACTACACCGGTGTGGTATCAGTGAGCTGTCATCAGTTATGCACTCAGATTTGAGAGAGATGGTGCATACACAGGAACCCAGAAAAAAAAAGAGGGAGAGATGAAAAACACTTAAAAAATAATTACAGATATGTTATCTAAAATTATTCACAGGATTATTGTTGCTGTGATGTTGTATTTTGTCTGTGATAAAGCAAGCAGCCAGTAAGCTAAATTGTGTGGTTTCTTCAAGAAAACGCAGATCAACATAACAGCTACCAAAGCGTTGATTTCATTCCTGTGCCTTCTCTACCGAAACCCTGGGAACCTATAGGAGTGTACTGCACCTACTCAGGCCAGCCTAAGTCAGTCAGTAGCACATAATATCAGTAACTGCTACATCTAAACCCCTGGAAGCTGATGCAAATTTCAGAAGAAGTTGGATCAATACAAGCACACACACAAGGGACATTGGACACTGAACTAATCCATGCCAGGAGCAGAGAAATTCCCTTTCAGATTAAGTACACTGAAACACTACTTTTTTGCTCTAGATTGCTTTGACAGCTTCCCCTTGACAGGCCTTGCTGTGAATGTGTTGACCTCTGTACTCTTTTCTGGGATATATTGAACAAGATGCAACTTATTTTCTGCTTCCTTCAACAGCTGTCTCACCCTATTCTTTCCTTTCTAGCCTTAGAATACTTTATATTAATCTGCTACCTACTTTTAGCCATCCTTTTATGCCATACAACATAGTATTATTTTGACCTTCCCATCTCCCAAATGGCAATTGATTCCTTCTTTTCACCCATGACACATTCTCCCTCTGTTAGAAGTATTTGGAAAAAGTAAAAATATTGGAAGTTGGGTGAAACTTCCCATCTTCTGTCACCTACCCCAATCTATCATAACTTTTGGCTCTGTTCTTGACATCCCTTAGGCACTTCAAATAAATCTCTGAATCCAGAAAGCATGGCTAAAAATGTACTCAGCAACTCAACCTGCAAGGAACTACTTCTACTACAGACACATTCTTGTCTGATGGGTTAGGGGGGAATTTCTTACTCTTAATCTTCTTCCTCGATTGATGTTCATCAGGGAACACAGCCCCTAAAGCTGCCCTGCTAGGAACAGATATGCTGTGCTGTCACTAGATTACAGGACAGGAGGTTTCTTGTTAGGCAGTGCCTTCCAGCTACAAAAGGAGGTGACAGCAAGAACTAGGAAGAAAAGGAAGATTAATGGTGTGCATAACACAACAGATACAAGAAGGGATTATACTTTTCAGAAAGGAGCTTTCTAGAAGAAAATGTTTTGAGAGATGTTGTAGGAGCCACTAACATCTGTAACTAGCCATTTAGCCAGCTTCTGTGATTGCATGACTAACTTCATGCAGTCCTGTGATTATAGTTATCTTCTGACTCAAATGCATCACAAAGCAGGGGGATCATAATCAACATTTGGCAGGCAAAGGGTCCTTGTTACCAAGCAACATGACTTATTTTGCAGAGCCAGATTTCTACTATGTTTCATTTACACTCCTTTTCTACAATTTAGACATTAGGAATAGAAAGGAACGGGTACAATAAATACCAATAAAGCACCTGTTAACTATCTAATGTTCATTAACATTCAGATCAGTGCTAACTGACACAAATGGAAAAAATAAATAACTCACCCTTACAATTAACATTTTCACAGGCAAAACCTTTCAGAGACAAAACTTTGTTGCCTTGGCTAAAATTCAGTTCACTGGCCCTTGTGGAGTAGATGTGGCTATGTGGATTTGTTCTGGAATTTCAATGTCTAAAGAGCATGTTGCCCTTTGCTCACATCTAGCGTGGGGACAGAGACGTTAGGAAGGAAGGTGTAACTGCAAAGGCAATGAAGAAGATAAGTATGAAAAAGTGTATCTAACATATATAAATAAAAATCACTACATCATATTCTAGTGAGAAAATAGATTTATCAGCGGGATTTGGCACTATGTAATCTCCTTACAAAACTGCTACTAATTAAGTGGGCAACTGTGTTATGAATTACTTATCTTTCCTGGTAGCCTTCTGTGAAAGTACATAAGCTGCAGGACAGTGGATGGATGCCTGAATTTGAAGGCTGCCCTGGACACCTGTGTTCAAGCTATGCCTCTGCCAATGAGCTCTGAGGGGATGTTCAGCAAATTTCCTAACAAAGACTTGCATGGAAACTCACCATTGTTTCAACATTTTCTGGTCTTTGAACATGACATTTGATGATTCTGTAAAGGGCCCGGTTCTGCCCTTTTCTATACCATTAATCTCCTACCTCTCCATTTGGCAAAATCTAGAGGTGTATCATGGAAGAGAGTAAGTATCCAGGAAGAAAAGAGTAGTTTACTCCACTTTTATTGTGCTAAATAAGTAGGTGGTGAAGATACAGCCACGACATTTGAGAGATAGGAAACATAGTTGAACAGCTTTTCATCTGTTATCAGACTTGATGTCCAGAGTGTAAAGAGAGACTCATTAATAGTCATGAACCAAAAAGAAGAGCAAGAGAAACATCTTGCTTTTGTCAAACAAAGAATTATTTGTAATTACTTGCAAGTATTTCCACTTGCAATTATTACATGGAATTACTCGCAAGGAAGAACAAGGAAGAACAATTTCACCAGTGTGTCCTTGTGGTGTAAATATGCTACGAAACAGAAACAGCAGTTTTCACTTAAGCTCACTAGGGTCTACACAAATCTTTCTACGGCTTTTTCTGGACCTCCGAATCAGGTGTTAGCAGTCTTGATTATTGCTGAAAGCTTGTTACCCACTGAACATTATATGCAGTTGCTGCAAAGTATAAGCAACTGACAAATGAGGACGTTTTTCATATAACCATCTCTTCTTGCAGATGGTTTGGATTAATGTCTTTCCATTGATGAATGTGTCTTCCTCCCAGATGAAAAGACTACTTTGCTTTTTTCCTCTCCCTAGATACCAAGAAACATCTGCAAGTTTGATGAAATACAACTGTTATTATAAATCAGCAAATCAAGTTATCTCCCAAGTAACCCTTGGATTATTATTATTATTATTTTATTCCTGAACTTCTGCATCTTCCAGTTGCTGTTCTTTGGCCATTGTGAGACAGCCTGTGGTCCTCAGCACCCTGTGAAGTAGAAATGTGCCCCACCTATACCGTTATCTACATATACAACATAGCTTAATCACTTTAGGCCTTGCTTTCAGCAGACAGAGTTCATGTTGATTTGCTGCAAGAGCAGAGTGCTGTCATGTCATGAAAGCACTGAAGGCAGGGATCCCCTATCTCAAGAAAGGGAAATCTCATGATTCAAATCTCATGATCTTCATGATCTCATGAAAAAGGGGTAACATTTTGTCCTCAATTCCTCTGAAAACTTAACCACTCATAGAAGTTACAGCCTCTATAGCTATAGAGTAGTTTTGGGTTTGTGTAGGAGACACTGAAAATTTTAATGTAAGGAAATTGATCAGTTGTTGTTGTTTTCTTTCTATAGTTATAAATGCCGATGCTTAGGTATGAAATTTCTAGGGTCCATGAAAATGTTACTGTTTATTTAAAAGAGCCTGTCAGTTTTCCTCTGTATTCCTGACTTTGGAAGAATATGTTTGAAAATTAAGTCCTACCTGCAATAATAGAAATGAAATAACAAACAAATAAAAAACACCACCACCAAATAAATTACATAACAACATAAAGTAAAATAAAAGTAAAATAAAAGTAAAATAAAATAAAATAAAATAAAATAAAATAAATAATAAAACAAAACCACTGAAAATGTGAAAACATTTGTTAAAATGTGAGGGTTATAGTATATATCTTTGCACAGGCATGTAAGTTAAATACCATGTCTGTACCCTTTACACCTGCTTTTGACAAGTCTTTCTGAAAATGAACTGTCAGTGCAAATATATATATATATATATATTCTGAGTTAAATACATCTCAAAACCTCAGCACCTTCTTCAGTTATTCTTGTTTCTGATGATGTCTCTGATTAAAACTCTAGGTTAATTTTTAGTAATGACACAGCAAACCTGTCATCCTTAATCTCTTTAGTAGTTCAATATGTTTATGAGAATGAGAGGATGTTAAATGTGGCAGTTTAAATGCTAAGCTGAGTAATCACTTCATTAGGAATTTGCTCAATATGTTTGCTGTCTGCAGCCGAAGCATGGAAACTGGACTCAGATAAACCACCAGGCAGCTTAGTGTATGAACAAGATAAACTTCTCAAACATTGATTTATAAACCCTGGGATTTTGTTAGTAGAGATAAATGCACACTCACACCCACACCCATGGATAACTTAACCACTTCCAGCACAGAGGCTCTGAAATACAACTGCATTTAGCAGCAATGGGCAGGTGTGGATAACTCTGTCTCCCAGATCCTGACCTGGCACAGTCTCAGCCAGCAAACCCAGTGGAAACTGGTTGAGGTGGATCCTGGGGAACTCCATCACTGCCATGGAAATCTTCCTGTTAATTCCTACAGGGCCTGCACCACATCTGTGTGGCCTTGCAGACACTGGGATACTCAGCCCCTTGGCTCTGTGATGTCCCCGACTGCAGCAAAAACCTGTTGCTTTCCTGAAGATATCTCAGCCTTTTGAAGTCAAATTTCCTTTTATTTTGTCCACTTTTTCCCCTTCATTCTATCCTGCTGAATGTTGTTTGTTGTTATTTTCCCCCCATATACATAATTCCTCTCTTAGACCCTTATCTCACTCTCTACAATGTCTTCTCTCATAATGTCACAAAGTAGCCACAACCAATAATTCAACAATATTTCAACAATTTAAGTCAGTAATTCAACAAAATCCAGAAACAAATGACACACATTTCACGCAAGTCCCCTTACTAATATTTTTCTTTGGATTAGTTTAAACCTTCAGACATTTTGAATCCCTCAGACACATGTATTATAGCAACTTATGTGGAGCTTAAATCTCTGGTTACCTGTCCGATCTGATGTATCCCACTGCCTGAAAAGATTAATGCCCTTGCCTAGACAGCAAGGGAAGTTTCTTTAAACCAGTTTCAGGGTGAAGAAAATGCCTAGAAAATGTTGGACCACTCCATAGTTTCCTGAACACTTGCTATTATCTTTCATTCAGAAGGCTGTCTCTAACATGGCAGTCAAAGACTTTTTTTGTCTGTATCTAATACATCTGTAAGGATAAACGTGAAACAGGACCTCCTCCTTCAGCACACCATTAGCATTCACTCAGTTCCTTGCTAGCATCCTATTAAATGCAGAGTTCGCTTAGACTCAGAAGCAATTCATAAAGCTGTTAGTATTTCACTGATCAAAAATCTCTTGAGGCTCTGCTTCTGCAACAAAGATTTATGTAAGGAGCGAGAGGCAGGCAGGGGAGAAGCAGAAGAGTAAAACCCCTGCATCATGGCTCAGCATGATAAACAAGAATGTGAAGGAAGGGTGTGCTATGGGGAGAGGGACGAAAGAAGTGATTATATGGCAGAAGAGCTATCTTCCTCCTCAACATGCCTCTGGGAAGGAGGAAGGAAGAAAATATGAAAATCCCACCAGTACACACAATGACCCTTCAAAGCACCATGGGGAACCCACTGATGAAGAACTTCCCTCTAATGTCTCCTGCCAACTTGATATTTGCCAAATCCCATTAGCCTCTAATCACTCACAAACAGTTGTTTGGCCTGAATCTGCTCCTTCTTTTGCTGGTACAAAGCTGCAGTTAGGCTGCAAAAGCTATCATGGTGCTGGTGAACGTGGGTGTAAGTTCTGTGCCTGCATTTATGGTCCACAGAGAAATACAAATTCTGACCTGTCTTAACGGCTGTCTTGGACAAGTGCTGGAGAAGCAGCTGAGTAACAGGGTGGGCATGTGGACCTGCATGGTATCATACAGTTTACCCTTAAAGGAAGAGACAGTACACGACTGGGATATCCCCAGTAGGTGATTTGGAAGGAGATGGTTAATCCCTGACAGCTCAGGAAAGGGAAACTGCTACCTGAAGGCCACATTGCCATTCATTTCCCTATATTTTTTTCTATTACTCTGCCCCAGCAGTGGAGTTACCCTTTCTTACTCATCCATTGACCTTTGCAGGGTGACCTTGTAGCACGAGGTCTGGTTGCCTTTTGGAGGAAAGCCCATTTTTTTAAAGATCCTCATTGGCACAGCAAAAACAAAGATAAAATGGAATCCTGATTAGGTGCTACTCAGACAGACAAAGTACCAAGGCAAATCTAGGCTGGAGCTTAGGAGGATGTGGCATTTACGATAAGATCAACAGTTCATCATGTCTGCCTTACTTCACCCCTTAAATTATGTCAATGCACAAGGAGGAGAAATTGCTTCCTGACCCTCCTTTGCATACTTTCAGCAACAGAAGCAATCAGCTGACGTCCTGAAGCACAGGATTTGATTGCATCTTGAATGCATAATGGTGGCTGTTATTATTGGTAAGAGCAACAGTTGTTACAGTGCAACAAAGGTGTCTTAATCAATTTCTCCTTATGTAATACACCGTATACAAGTATTAATGCAATCAAGCACAGTCTAAATAGAAATACTGCCTGCAGACTCCTTTTACTTAATGACTGCTGCTAAAACTAGGGGTCTGGGTAGAAAAGCACTCTATAGGAGCTGGGTGATTTGAGGGGATTGGTCCCATGTTTAGAATTTGTTTGTCAACTGATGCTTAATAATTACGTTTTTACACCCTAGATTAAGAAAAATGAAACACAATTTTTCTTATGTCTCTGATCTCTGTTGCCTCTGGCCCATCAGGATTACTTATATTGATTTCTGTCTTGTTATTCTGAATTTAGATTCTTGTATGTACGAGCAAATCAAGCCTGTATGCAGCGATGACCTTATCTATCCTATTAAAAAAAAATAAAAATAAAAAGGAGGAAAAAAAAAAAAAGAAATCTGTGTGTAGATACAGAGATGCTCTGATTTTGCCTCTCACACTCATAAATTAATTACAGCAGTACTCTCTTTAGCAAGAGAACAGCTAGAGACTAGTATACGTTTGTACCACTGAATTTCTTCATACTTTCAACCGGGTAGTTTCATCTGCCTGCTAAGAGAGGCTTGTGGGCCCTGCTAAACCATGAGCGATTGTTTGGGAGGGTACATGGGCCAAATTCCCTCTGGGGACCATTCTAGCCATGCAACAATATGGGAAAATAGATTCAGGTGCCCAGGAACATTTTCCAACAATTTTTGAAATCCTGAGCTACAATAGGTTCAGTGTTACTGTGTTTTGGAGTAGGGATTGCTAGTGAGCTGAAAATAAAGGTCAATATATTCATATATAAAAGTAACATCTATCTATCTATACACACACACACATTGTTCTGACCTTTCTCTTCATAAAAACAGGCCACTTAATTGATTAATGAGGAATCTTACTGTGAATTCCTCAGTGAATTAGACTGAGAAAATGCCATAGCCCTATTTTCCTGGGGGCAGTTCAAGTTGCTTGTAACAAAGGTCTTAGATTAAAAAACAATCAAACAAACAAAAAAAACTGAGCTTGTCCACAATAACTAAAGCAAAATACACCGAGCACAATACACCACTTTTTAACCTATTAGACTATACGAGGTTAGTCTACCCGGTTCCCTGCCCGTAAGTAACAAGCAAGACTTGCTTTGCCTATCTAGTTCACTTTTAAAATACAGAGTCTTGCCACTTGTGAACAAGTTATTTGTAACTGTAGTTACTGGTTTAGGAGGTAGAAAATAATAAGCTGCCCTCCATTAAATGCTAGAGTAAACTAGGCAAATGGAGCAGAGTCAGAAGTGAAGCCATCAGTTATGCCTGCCTGCCCTCCCCTTGATCAGAGCAATGCTTAGTTCAGCCTAGAGACACTTTGAGTTAAACCCAAAAGTGGTGGAAGATCTCTGAGATCAGAGTACCCACTGCACTCATGGGTTTGGTCACCTCTTTTAAGATCCACCCAATATCAACTTTTGGACTCTGTCACTTCTAAGTTCTACTTATTCCTGAAAGCCTTTCAAGTGATCCTGGCTGAAGCAAGCCCTAAGAAGTTGAGCCATACATCAGGGAGCAAGAGTCAGCTTAGGGAGGTGCTGGGAGCAGAGTCCAGAGACAGACATCTACTATGCTCTTGACAAGCAGTTTTGTTTATTGACAATAATGAAAATCCCCAGGATTTTCAAATATTTTTCCATAATGGAACAATGAGCAATTTGATTTCTATCTATTCAGCTGGGATCAAACAGCCAAACAGCCTGTGGCATTATGATATAAATACATCTGAATAAATTAAAGAAAGAGAAGAGAGACATTCAGTACAAAGAATGCCCTCTTCTCAGAGGCACTCTGCACCAGAACAACCTTTCCATGTAAGACTATGAAACTTAGAAGAATTAAGTTACACGCAAGCACTCTCAAGTTTTAAGAATATTTTACAATCCCAGCGGGGGGCCTCATGGTTTGGTATAAAGACAGATTATTGACAGATTCCAGATACAAGAAAATCAAAAACTGCATTTCCTGACCTGGAGGATAAAAAGGTCCAAGCTTCAGATTATGCACAAATAGGTCTTTTTTTTTTTTTTTTTTTTTTTTCCTTCTTTTTTTTTAGCATCTTGTGGGAGTCAGGATGGGTATGACTGGCTTTATTTTCATAAAAAAAAACAATAAAATCTTGGCTTTCACAAGTTTGGGAATTATGAACCTTGAGGTTTCTATACCAGATAATCCAGCACAACAACTGTTAGCACTACCTGCAGGAGCACAGAGCAGTCTCTCAGCATTTAACTGTGCATAGCAACAACACTTAATATTATGGGAGCTAATAAAGAATACAGTGCCCTGATGAAAATGCAGGGTACATTTTAGGAAGTGTATGTTGAATGTATTAACAGTACAGCTTGGACCATGGCCAGGATGTTAAGTCTCACAAGAAAAAAGTTATCAGGCAGTTGATAATCTCAAGGATGAACGGCTTGCATGGGGAGTGAGGGGGGGCGGGTGTTATTTGATTAGTGTTCCGCTCATAACCATTCTGGATCAAAAAATATTAGCACTTGAAAAGAGGAAAGTAGCATCTTCTGAGCTGTCAGCACCTGGATTTTCCTGTTTAATAAATGTTCTAAGGTCTGTTTTGGTTACAAATTTTGCAAGGGTACAACAGAAGAGTAAAGAAGAATTACTTATGTGACAGCTTATCTGAATGAACCTGAACATCTTGACTGGAGAGATTTCTAGTTTGTGAAAGGGACAATTTGCCTGGCATTCTCTTCAGCTAGTGGAAGAAAAAATAAATAAATAAAAAATAAAAATATGCAAGTACAGAATAACTGTGAGAAAGGAAAATTAGTGGAAGTCACAGTAATTGCAGTAATTGCTTTAACAAAGCACTGGACAAATGAGCTGGAAAAAATCCCTTTGCTGAGACATTGTAAAGAATAACGGTCTTCCATTTCCCCATAGGAATGGACAGAATGACGGGCTAGAGCCATTTTGTCTGCAAAATCCATCATTAAATAGGTGCTCTACTCTGGGTGGTGCCTCACTATCTATTTCAGGTTGCTGATGCCAAGCAAGTGTGTTTGATTGCATGCTACACTGTAGGCTAAGAATCCCTCCAAGTGATGATCCTGATTTTCCCAGTGACTGACTCTATGACAAACCATCTGCACATCACAGGACTCATTTTTCCCACCTGTGAAAAATTAAAAAACTCTTTCATTTGTCAAATTGACACTATTCAAATTAGTCAGTGAGAATCAGCACACCAAACCTTACTCCTTGGATGAATAGTTTTTCACCTAGCTAATCTGTCCAATTTCACTCGAATTGGACATTTAATTATTCTCTAAGACTACAATATTTACACAGTATTTTGGAAGTTTTAATAACAACACCTTGTAAGATTCAACGCTGATTATCTTTACTATTTGATTATATATATATTTTAAAGAAGCATGTCACTTATGAGCCACAAGACATATACAGACTAATGCCATAATAGTTACCAATAATTTTAGGGGGATTCTATATCCCAATCTTGTGGAATCCAGAATCTTGGGGGTTGTGTTCAAAAGGGAATGTGAAGATGGAAAAATAAAAAATAAAATGTTTTGTCATCCTAAGGTTATAACTGGCATGGTTTGATAACAGAGTTCAAGTCTGAGATGACAATCCAGTATGTGAAATTTCCTGTACAACCTAAAGATGGCAAAGAAGCCAAAATATTAAAAGTATTTATACAGTCAAAATTAAAGTCCATAACAATTAGAGATGTTGCAGCTTAAAATAACAATATTTTTCTGCTTAAGCAAACATGATAATCTACAAATGTTAGTATTTTGATATCTTTAAATGTTAATCTGTAATACTTTTTTTTTCCCCAAATTACCTCACAATTGATTTTTCCCTCATTTAAAAAAAAAAAAAAAGAGAGAGAGAGAGAGAGAAAACACTAACTTTTGCAATAATTTCCACTTTTTTTTTTTTTTTTTTTTTTTTTTTTGGCCTGATGGTAAATGGATGGTGAAATTTGATGCATAAGGTTGAGAGGTTGAGGTGGCATTTCAATTAGAGATCACGAAAACATCAGTTTATTAATGTAATTGCTCCTATTATGGCTCAGCCTAAGAATCTCCAGGAAGATCAAGGTGCCAGAGTGGTTGGATGAATCCAAACATTAAATACACTCCTTTCAATAAGCTTCTATGCTAAATAAACAAAAAACTGGGAGGAAAAAAATAACTGTTCTTAGCCCTCCCTTGTGAAACTGAAGGCTATGTGACACCAAGATGAAGTGACATGCCAGTGGTTATTCAAGACATCAGTGGCAGAGCCAGGGATCATTCTCAACCCCAAGATTGCATTGGGTGAGAAACTCTAGAGAGTTATGTTATAAATAAATTATTCTCTGTGATGAAAAAGAAAAAATGTGAGGCTCTGTCCATGTGCTACTCTAGATCCAGGATTAGTTTCTTGCAGTAATGAGATGGCTAAGTAATTCCCCCAGGATGTCACCAATGCAATCAAGTCCAGACACTCAGCACCTTAAAGCCTTTAGACACTGATGAACTCAAAGCCTTTGCTATTACCAATGCATGTAGTCAAAGAGCAAGACAGTCATTTGAAAAGTACCTTACTTCTGCTTAGAGCTGCTAAAGCGTGTCCTGGCCAGAAGTGCTGTCCAGACCGCAGGGTTATTAAATCCTTTCTGGTAAGAAGTTGCCAATGATGCTGGTGCGTATATGCCCTTGGAGTGCCCAGGCTGTCAGCTGCAGCAGCTGCTGCTTCATTCATTATACATGAGGAGTCACAGGCAGCGTGAAGCGCTGAAATTAATCCTGACAGAGTCATGAATAAAATGTAAATATATCTTGAGAAGGAAACATTTGCAAGGGAATTAAAAAAAAAAAAAAAAATGTAGGGATGCAGGAAAAGAATGAAGAAACACAGTTTGCAGAGCAAACACCTGGGTCTTCTTGCCTCATTTCATGCCACCAGAAAGCAGGCTCTAGGGCTGCCAGCACACACCACAGTGCTGCAGCTGCCTGGGAGGCGAGAGACAGCAGCATAGGATAAAGAAAGGTATGTATGTCTAGGGAGTTTTGAACCCAAATGAATTGTGAGACTAGCCTCGAGGGCCACAAAATAAGGTCTTCTCTGTGTGAGGGGGCAGGAAGAAGAGAGGAAAGCTGGTACCCACCTGCCTTTCAGCCATGGCCTTCTCACCAAATCAGTGCCTAGTTAAAAAGTGCTCGCAGTTGGTTGGAGCTCTAAGACAAGCTATCCCTCCTCTGTTTCTAGTTGCCTCCTCTTTCAGCATGCAGTGATCACATAGGTGCTCCTAAGCTGCTTGCCCAGTAAAAAGGACAACTTAAAACACCTTTTGTAGGACTGTGTAATCTATCTTGGAAGCTGTTACCTTCCACAGCAGCTCCAGCTAGGTTGCCAGCACTTGTCTGATTCTGTTCCCACTGCCTGGTAGCAGGCAGATTGCTTCCCCTCTCCCTGCCTCAGATAACCTGGTCTCACAACCCATCAGACAATATTCACCTGCTTCAGCAGGGGATGTAGAAGAGTTATATGGTTCTGGATCCTTGATAAAAAGGCTTTCTCCTGACACAAAAAACATTTATAACACTGCATTTTCACAGACTCCTTTCATCCCCTGTGGTTTGAAAGCTGCAGGTCAAACCTTGCTCTCAGCTACACCCAGGCAATTTCAGCAAATTTCAGTTGCACGGGAGACAAAAATCTGCATATGCAGGGCTCAGTCTAACATCACCACAATTTGTGTATGATCATACGTGGGGGGCATGGGGGTGGCACACAGCAGCCACTCTGACAGCAATAGTACCTACCCAGCGGGGTGCAGGGGAGAGAAATGAAGAATCGTTTTCCCAGTGGAAACCACAGGGAGAATTTTAAGCAGGCAGAATGTAATTACCTGAAATGGAATCATACATTATACCCATCACACCAATCCACATAAAAATTTAAAGCACGATTTGTAACTGAGGAAGCTGAGGTGAATTTCTGAGTTTCATTAATTTGGTTCCTCCTCTTCAACACAGTACAGAAGATGAAAGGCAGATTCACCTGCATGGAGATGCAGTATCTCCATCTCCATGTCTTGTGACCTAGGCTGGCCAGGACAGTGGATGCAATGCTGCTCTGGAAGAAGCAGCTGGGAGGTGTGTTGTGCCTGTTCTGAGACGACTTCAGCTACAGATCTTCCATCACATGCTTTGTACTGCTTCAGCCCAACACATCTACACTACCTATGCTTCACTAGATGCAAAAATATTACTAAACAGTCCATGCTATTACATTTTACCTGGATGACTTAAAATCCTTAAGGATTATCCTTCCATTAATACTTCCTGAGGTAGAACTGACAATTTTAAGGTGCAAGAGCTGAAGCTGAGACAAACCAAGAGGATTCACGTCAGCTAACTTTATAAGTCTAAGTGTAAATGTCTGCACTGAAGCTAGGCAACTAGGTTTTTCTTTAGAGTTATTAGACAAAAAGAGATGCTTGCGGGGCTGAACTGTCCTAAGTGTCTGGTTTAGGAAGGAAATAATCATTCCCTGTCAGTGCCTACTTTCCTTCTTGGGCTATAATAAATGATTAAATAAATGCCTTGTTAAACACATGCAGTCTGAACAGAAATCCATAGTAGAATAGCGATTTAAACCATATCTCTTAATTCATACACAGATTTCTTGGTTGGTGACCCATGCTAAGAACCAGCCATTATTACTGAAATAATAAGAAAAATCTTCAAAAATATAGTGCTGTTAGGGAAATTGCCTTCTCAAATGTTGTATCCCATGAGTGGATGGGTAATTATGTGTCAGCTCCCACCACATTTTCAAAGAAACAACAGGCCCTGCAATGCATTGCTGAGGCAGAAGAGCTTGCCTCCAACGCTACAGTAGACAAAGTTTGCATATTAAAAAGGCAAGCCTGAATCAGAGAATTTCCATCTGACTAAACAGGGGAATGGGGCCAGACTGATGAGTGCCTATAGACTTATGGGTCACTATACTAGTGCTTATTATCATGAGGCAGATGACAGAGGAATTTTACTTATACAACATAACAAATTATGAAATAAATAGACACAACAACAACAAGTAAAACCTTGGTAGTGGTAGATGCTTAGACTAATGATTAAAGAGGGAAAATTGCCTACAAACAACTTGAGGATGGAGAAGTAAATGTTGGGGGGGCTATCATTAGCCTTTCAATACCTACAATAAAGACATTGAGAAGAAAAAATTAGGCTCTTTACTGGGGGGTATAATAGGACAACAAAAAACGATACTCAAAAACTGAAGCAGGAAATGTTCAGGCTACATATAAGAGGAAACTTTTTGTCTGTAAGGACAATCAAGCACTGGAATGGTCTCCATCTTTGAAGGTTTTCAAGACCTGACTGAATAAAGCTCTGATCTGACTGGTCTGACCTCACAGCTGGACATGATTTGGTCAGTACATTGGACTGGAGACCTCTTGAGGTCCATTCCAAAGTATATTTTTCTTAGATTGTATGATAAAGTTGTATGAATTCAGCATTATGTTTTAAAATCTCTAGTCCCTTAAGCAGCCTGAAACTTTGAGCAGCCAGACTAATTAAAAATAGCTTGACAAATCTTTGCAGAGAGACCAAAGACATGGCTGGTGTGTTGAGGAAGGTAGTGGCCATGACTTTTGACCCTGACAAGTTGACCTCAAGTTGCAGTCAACACAGTTTGCATCACAAGGATGTCATTTACTTCTCACAAAGAAAGCTGGCAGTGGGGTTATCTATGTTGTGAGAGACAATATAATCACTTTTGCAAAGTGCTCTTAAGAAGATAACTACTTTCCTTGCAGAGAACTGTGCCTTAGGAAGTATATCGTAATAAAATAAAATAAAATAAAATAATAATAACAATAATAATAATAAGTAAGGAATTCTCTTAACAACCAGAATGGTAATCCTTTGGGACTCAGCAGGTATTGTGAGCTCCAGGAATCACATAAGGTCTCATTTGGGTGTTTCTAACTTACAGAAGTTCAAAAAAGGAAGAAAGTAATCTATTTTTCTTGTAGTGTATTTCTTTGCTTTCAAGACAAATCACAGGAACCACTTGGCTGAAGAAGTTGAACCAGCCATGTCAGCATTCAATATGAAGCTGACACTCAACAACAGTGTCACTGAGCCTGAGTCCCTAGGGTCTTTCACTCTTGCCAAGTCCAAATAGGCATGGACAAACCTCTCTTGTACCTGCAAAACAGCAGCAGAGAACATTGAATCCATTGTACTCTAGAGATGGCTTTGCATTCGTACTCCTTATTTCATCAGGGGGTTTCAAACTGAGGCTTAAATCACTTGGCTGAGCCAGCAGGACATATGCAGGAAGTGCAGCAGACATGATCATACCTCATTTTGTTTTAAATAGGTTTAATTGGAAAAAAAAAAAAAAAAAAAAAAAAAAGACTTTTTTTCCCAAGTTGTGCCTCTCAGCTTGCAAGAAGAGGAAAACTCCAGTAGCAGAGAAAACTGTGCAAAGCTGAAAGACAAGACATAAAGCCGCTGAAATGGAAAATTAGAATGCAGTGTAAACAGGCTCTTTGGAGGAAAAAGGAAAATAGGTCTTCCTTGCTATACTAAGCATGAATAAACAATAAAAGATCACTTCAATACAAAAAAAAAAAAAAAAAAAAAAAACGTGCTGGAGAAGGTCTTTCCTTTTCAGCTGCAAAGCTTTCAGTGGGAAGCAGTGGTGTGCAGGCAGAGAATGAACCTCGCTAGGCTCTTTAGATGCGTTAATCTCTTATGGGATTTATCGCCACCATTTTTTAAAAAATCGTAAAATAATTGATATGGCATCCATCTAACGATGAATATATGATCCTGATAGATCCAGGAGAAGGGAAACTGATTTTGTTTTTTAAAGACTACATGTAAAGACTTGGAAGAGCAGTAGCTGTGCCTTGTCAACTTCTGTTAAGGATGTAGGTTGTCAACCAACTTTGAAAATATGTCAGCTCCACTAAAATGTGTTTCTTAGGAGTATCTTAAATTCTTAAATTAGTCAACTTCTATGAAAGTGATCTGCCCATCTTAGAAGAGATTTGAGAATCCATAGTTAAGGAATACACACCTGTACAGGATCAGCACCAAAAAAAAAAAAAAAAGTTTGGTCTGTGACATATTGTTTCAGATTCCCAAATGGCACAAACTAAAAGAGTTAATGTTGAACATGCTGGTTGCACAGTACAACTTTCAGCTTTTGGGAAGAAAGAAAAAGTAGATATAGAAATTATTTTTTTTTCTTCCCTTACATTTGGTTATCAATAATTTTTCAGCAAAAAATGGATGGAAAAGCATTTTATTCTCTAAAAATGATTACATTTTAAGTCTGCTTTTTCTGACAAAAGAAAATAAAATTGCAGTAGTTTAAAAGAAATAAAATACTTTCAATACAATTTCTATCCAATTATGAACTTGTTTTTTATTCATGCAATTATAACTATTTAATCTGGAATAATGGAATAGTGTGAACACACATCTCCAAATTAAAAGACAAAAATAGGACTAAGCAAAACTTCGGATAAAACCAGGCCAGGTGGTTAAGAACCTAGAAAGTCTTATGTGAGGAAAGAATGGGAAGAAAATAAATGCAAGAAGGAATATTAAGTATGAGGAGACGAGCCAGTAATATAATACCAAATGCACAGAAATACACTCAGGAATACAGGACATGCGCTCACAGAATAAATAAAAATAAAAAAAAAATAAATAAAAATAAATAAAAAATAATAATAATAAAAAAAAACACCTGTCCTGGAAACCCTGCAGGCTTCAAATGATAAGCAACTTGGATTTGAGTTCCCTAAATAATGCATATAGGTGTAGACTAATGGGTAGTTGGACTTCATCCCATTGCTAAGGAAAAATGGTGGAATAATAAATATATATATATATTTAATGTGTTTCTCCTTGTTACCTCTGTTTTATTTCATCCAGGTTCACAATCATTTCATTGCCTATTTCTAGACACCTTCACATTGTAGATTGCCTTAGCTAGATATTTTAGCTACATCAAGAATTTTTATTCTTCAAAAGCCTCTGTTTTCAGTCAGGTCTAATGCTGCACTCAGGATTGATTGTACGTTACTTTCTAAAGGAGGAATAAATACTTTTTGCCTCTCTTTCTTATAATCTTCTACCTTCTCAATAAAATACCGAGAGAACTAGATGCAATGTTCTTGCCAAGTTTTAAGTTTAACATGAAACAATTGCTGCTGGTGATTAATAGAAGATTGACATTTGCATTTTATGCCATCTGCAGTTTATGCTAGGGTAGACTCCTACTTGCTTTAACTATCTATAAATCTTACCCCTCCCCCCCCCCCCCTTTTTTTTTTTTTAATTCCTTCCTTTAGATGAAAGAAATCTGGGGTTCACATGTCTCATATTTCCTCTTTAACAGTGATAGATACAGTTTACCCAGTCTGAAATATCATCAGCTGAAGGTGAGAAGTGTTAATTGACTACAAATGCTATGAGAGAAACACTTTGGGGTTTTTTAGAAGCCTTGAGTGGATGAACGACTGACACAGGTTAGCTCCCATAAAATAGGGATCCTCATCACCATCGTTGTCTGAATTTCTTCAGTAGGAAGAAAAAGCACATGGAATATAAAATATTTCTGAGGATAATAATGAAAAATACAGCTTGTGAGACAGAGCATGAGGTCAAGCTTAAGGCTATAATGAAAAGAGGCAATTTTCTCTGCTCATTACATCTCTTTTCATGAAAGGGACTTTGTTCTCTATTCTCATTTTGGTATTTATTTTTTTCTCTCTTCACTTAGAATGATTTTCAGTACGGAAAATGAAAATGTAAAACTTAACAATCCACAACATTATTTTTTTTCAATCAGTGGAATGGTCTTCGACGCTGATTTTTTACAGGACTGAAACAGATTGACTAGTACCCAACCCCTTTATCTTCCTTCCTCACCTGCAAAGGCTTAATGGGATCTTAGCCTCCACCCATCCTTTTCCGCTCTGTCCTTAGAGAGAAAACTTTACTCTGAAAACTTACTTTGTTACTAATCATGCCTTATCTGCCTTGTAACCTTTTGAGAGATTGGCTCAGTACTCAGCAAAAATGAAGTATAATGCAATTAAATAAGATTGTAGACACTCTACTGCTGAGAGAGGTATGGTTGCTCTCATGCAATCGTATGAACTGGGTTTAATTAAGCCAGTGATTTATAGTTATAGAAAGGATGGATCAGAACTATCCCATTTTCTCTCTACCCATATGCATTGTCTGTAGTAGCTAGGAAATTTGTCAGAATGGTAAAAGAGTTATTTGGATTTTTATGTTGCTGTAGGTCTCAAAAACACTGATGGACATCAGTCGACACCTTCTCTCTTGCTCTAGGTAGAACAGATGTTAGTTTGCTCATACTCAAGCACTAATAACTTTGGTAGTAGAGACGCATTTCTAAACACAGTAGCTTGAACCATAAATGACACGTTAGAGAACCTGACAACAACATCAAATTAATGTACTTTTTGCTTTGCAGAAGATGGTGGAAATTCAAAGACTGAGGAATGACCTCAGTGGTTAGGTTTTATTCCTTAGATTCTCTGCATAAGAAGGGAGAACTGCTTGTTACATCTTTATGTTTATTTATTAATAGAGAAGTTTATGCTAGCCTGAAAGTGCTTTAGAGTACAACTTATCAGCTACATTATTTTCTTTCATCTGATCAGAATTTTGTTATACATATTTATACAGATGCTGTGTCACTTGGCTGATGCTAAAGTTCAGTCTCCTGCTCTCCCCCCCACTGGAATCAAGTAGACACTATACCAGCCTCAGCTACCCCTGCAGTACACCTGCAACAACACCTTCCTGCACAGCAACATACTTGTTACTTAATAAGAGCAAAGAAGGGATTGAGAAAAAAAAAAAAAAAAAATGAACACAGACGGATCATTGCCCCACCAGGGCACTTCTTAGCAAGGTAGCCATCACTGGCTCCTTCTCTCTGGTACAAGGCAGGTTATGAGGCTGGGAAGGTGCCAAGGGGTATTGCTCCTTGCTGCTGGCACATGCAACCATGACAGGTTACCTGCCCCAGGGGCAACTGTGCAGTTGTGCTATTAAAATCTGCTGCTGGAGATTGGCCTTCAAGCTGAGAAACCATTGTCTTCTGCAGACCCAGCTGACCAGTTTCACTTTGTTCACATGGAAAGCACAAAAAGCAGTGTTCAAAAGTGCCTTAAGAATTTAATTTGTTGTAAGACATGACATTCTCATCACTACAGGTGCCTTGAAAGCCTCCCTGGAGGGCCTAGGATTGTTCCTGCCTTAAGTCCAGCATGGTCTGACATGAAGATGTCCATAGCACTGATCCTGTGATATTCCTAATTACTAAGCAAAACAGAGATTAAAGCAGAAAGAAATCCTGATCTATCATGCTTATACCTAATTGCAGGCCTCACAGAACATTTACACCTTGTTGCCATCACAAGTGTATGATTACACTCATGGTTATCCAGACGACACAGAGTTTCTGCCTGTTTTAGGTATCAGTCCTTAGCTAATACTTTATCACTAAGGAGCTCTCTGTGCAGTGATAACACAGATGCTGCCTCCAGTTACATTGCCATCACTTTACTAAATCTGTGAAGTTACTACAAATGTATGTCTCTGCAACCTAGTTTAGGATGCATCCTATCGTCTGAATTCAAAGTAAGACACACAGAGATGTGCATGTACAAATTAGTAAGTGATCCAGGCATTCCTTGGGGAATTTAATATAAACCTTACACATTGTAAAACTGAGATGGGAAGCAGATGCCTAATAATAGCTCTCTATTCTAATACCATCTGCTCAGACCAAATCCCCATAACAGTGTCCGCCAGCATGTCATACATTTCTGCAGTTTCAGCCTTTCTGAGGCTCCTTCTCCAGGTTGAAAGAATAAATCCCTGTCGTGTTCACCCAAAGCAAAGCATTAGGCCATTGGCCATCTGTTGTTTATTTGTGAGGTTATCTTATCTTTGCTGAGCCTCAGCATCCTCGCACGTGGTGTAACTCAGCCACATACCACTCCTCTCTTCTCTCATAGCAAGATATTAAAGATACTCTGTTAAATCAAATCAGCCCAGATGTCTAAAAGGAGAAGGTGGATCTGAAATGCATTTATAATATAGAGTCAACAAGACATTTTGTTTCACTCAGACTAGAACAATTGATTATTTTTAAAATATCCTTACTGAGGTTTAATGACTGCGAGAGGAACTATCCCCTCAGTTTTCAAAACAGCAGACAGGCTCTTTCATTTCCTGAACAAACACACAGTACTGCAGACTGTTTAGAATTGTGTTTTCCTGCTAATGAGTCTCAGTTTCTGACAGAGGGCTTTATCACAGCACTTAACCCTTACCTGTTTTGGAGAGGGTAAGCAACTGTACAGACCAAGGGGTTACTGAGGTCTGTAGGTATTCATAACACACCCTAGAGCAAAAATGCTGTTGAGATCCGTCTCTGAACAACAAATTACATCCGACACTCACAACTGGCAAGCTAAGCTCAACTAGCTCATCTCTAATGAGGGAGAATTTGACTGATCTACCTTTGGAGAAGAAGGTGATGGACCCTAGGTATTCAAGGTAGCCCTTCTCTAAGCTGGACAAGGTTGGATGCTCCTTGGCTTCTACAGAGTTACTTAATGGGAAGAGTCTCAATAGTGCGAAGCTAGTTTTCTAATCAACAACTAGGAAACGACTGGGATTAACAAGAATCAGGTTTCCACAGATATATTTTATGTGATGGCTGCAGGGTTTCAATATGTTTCTACTAGAAGGGATTTTTATTTTTTTCCCCACTGATCAAAACAAGCACATACCTTGCTGTCTCTTTCTACTTCACATACCTGAACAAGCAGTAGCACACTAGCCATATTTTATAAAGGACTAGAAAATTTTCTGTGACATGGAATCAAGGTGAATGCTAAGGCTTCCCCCTCACTTTGTTACTCCCAGGAGCTTTACAATACCAGTTTATGGAAGGACTACTCCATGCTGCCTGTAGACCTGCAGCTGGCCAACCCCATGGAGTTCAGTTTAATGGAGCTAATTTATAACACTGGAAGATCTACACTACCTTCACTTTCTCTCTCTTCACTCCATCTTCACTCCCTACGGTAGCAAGCTTGAAGTGTGGGGCCATCTAGGGTGGAAGCATGAGGGTGACTGTGCTGGACAGCGAGGCTGGCAAATTCCCTTCCCGGGTGACTACTGGTAGCCACTCCTTTGATAGAGCATGGATAATGGCCAAGGTACACTTTTGCTTCACGATCACCAGGTAATTCACACATGTCTGCAGCCTGTGGCTGCCACTCCCACTAGAGATCAGCCTGTTTTGTAGCGCTACCCTGGAAAGCATTCCTCACACACAACTAGAGTGGTGTTAGCAGGAAAATGGGGCTGTCCTAATGAGACAGGCTGCATGTTTGCTATGAATAGAAAAGGTGTAACTTTGGGGACAGGAAAGGAGCTCACATCTGTTCTCCACATGCTATCTGAAATAATTTTGCAGCTCCTCTGGCTTGTAGAAGCAGAGAAAACAACACATGGCTGGATGAAACTCAGTGGTTAACCCATGAATCACAACACAGAGGTCATTCTAAATGCTGCAGCACACCTTGGGGCTTGATGCACGCTGCCTAGCAGCTCACAGGGTTGTGCTCCTTGCAGAGGTCTGCTACACAGCTGTCACTGCCTGGTTTGCTGGACCAAATTTGGATCCTGATCTGCTGGAAGCAGATTTGACCCGATCATCAGCTGTCAATAGCTACTATGCACAGAATAAACTGCATCATGAATGTTAAGCTGCAGAAAGAGCACTACTTTGGAGCCCTTAACTAAAAGTAGAAAATGCTCAGTGACACAGTTAATTCTCCTCAAAAGCCTAAAGATAACCTTGTCCGTTCCCCCTTGCTTTTTGCTGCACTGTATTCTAATAGTGCTGGATAATAAGGATTGAAAGTATTTATCTCCTTTTCAGCAGGGGACAAGCAAAATCAGGAACAGCTCTGACACCCTGCCTAGAGAGATTCTGTGGCATGCTCCTTGCCTGGGAGCACAGCCTTTGTGCTTTGTGTTGTGATGCGAGTGTCATAACGTTGTGACACTGCAAATTGATCTGCTCTCCTCATACACATTTTCATTACAGAGGTGCTTTCACCTTTGCTGCCTGGTAAAAATGGATGGGAATCTTTTGAATTGCTAAGAAAAGGAAAGAATTGAAAGGAAAAAGTGCTTCACTGAGGCTATGGAAAGACAAGAAAGAATAACTATAACAAACCTTGATGTAAAATCAAACAGCAGTTCTGTAGATGAGTGCTGAGCACTGCATGGGATAAGTTGATTTCAGGAGGTAACTCATAGTAAACTGAAAACAATATACCACAAGCCATGGTTATTTTAACTTTGTGTTCAAGGGAACAAAAATTTTTTGCTTTTTTTTTTCTTAGATTTTATTTGAGAAAGGTTAATAATAAATCCATGAATTTAAGTGTCTGGGGAGATTTGGTAAGTCAAGCAGCAATAAATAAAATTATTTTTTGTGACCTAATGGTATTGTTGCACATCCAAGAAGGAACAGAACAGAGAAAATATGGGTTGTATTGAAACAAAAACACAGACAAAAACTGTGAAAACATGAAATCATCTCTAAACTGAGTGTTTCTCATTCCATTTTTGGGGGCTGTATGAAGCACAAAGCACTTCTAATTCATAAACATCACAGCAATTTTTCTTTTGTAACTACACTGTTTTTCTTTTGTGTGTGTGTGTGCTGTCTGAATTCTTAAGGACTATGATACTGAATTCAAGCAACACAACAGGAATGCACCTATTTTCTTTGCAAATCTAGCTGCGTAGATTGTTGAAATTATAATGCTTTGATTTAACAACAACAAAAAGTATATAATATACAAAGAAGATAATTCTGCTGTATAGTGCATTTGTCCTAATTCTGAGTGTTTTTCAGACCTCCCAATCATATTGCCTCCTTAATTATCTATGTACTTACCAGACTTATAGACTTTTACCAAGTTTTTCAGGAAAGTTAGGGTACCTACCAATAATTATAGCAGAACTTCCCTATGTTAGAGTTCAATGCTTTGATGTTAAAATGCTAGTTAACATGCTAGAAATTTTCATCATAATTAAATCACACTGACATGAGACCCTAGTTAATTTTGCAGGCTTTAATTTGCTGTGAACTTCAGAAAAAGTTTGTAGTGCTTTATATAAAGATATCAGTCCATATCAACCTCACAACAGTTAGTAGAGCAATTGGAGATTTGCAACATGTTAACTAAGGTTCTAAGGTGTATTATTACTTGAATTAAAAATTAAGGAGATTTCCCATTAATACTCTGACTTGAGAGGAAAAAGAGGAGAGAGACCATCAGGTAAGAAAATAAATTAGGTTGTAAATGTGAACTTAAAAAAAATAAATAAAAGATGAGGGATGTAGAGAGATATTCCATGGTGCAGACACAGCCAGATAAGCCACACAAGCACCACTGCATGTTATGGAGGGTTGATTTTCTTTCCTCTGATTGGAAGGATTTTTATTTTCAAAAATTCAGTGCAATGCCTCAAATTATATCTTCCTTGGAGACCCTGTCATTAATAGATAATCAGAATGCATCTCCAAAATGTTTATGATGTCAAAAAAGTCCGGGAAAATATTTTTCCTGAACCACAAAATCTAATCATTATGTTGATATATAGTAGTAGTTAGTAGCCTAAACATCCACATAGCATAATTTTCATCGGGAATAGGGTGAACCCAAAAGAGGTTGGGGGGGGAGGGGGGGGGGGGGGCAGGGGGTAAGGGGGCGACAGAGAAAACCAACATGACTAGATCCATAATTCATTCACCAATACTTCATGACAGCTCAGTTATTAGCAGCAACTTTTTGACTGGTTACAAGTTTTTCCACTCATAATGCAAGTTTCCACAATGTCGAGAAAAGCTGAATATGCTTGCTCTTGTCATCCTCCTGTTTCAGGTGGCCAGAAGAGGAAATGAGGTGACCATTTGCACATATAAAGCATTACAAATACCTGAAGAGATCTAGAATAAAACAGAAGCTGAAAGTTGATCCTGAACATTTTTCAAAGAAATGCGCTGGGGAGACATAAGACCATCAGGATTTTATCAAGAATGTGACAATGATGAATTTTAGGCACTGTAAGTAAGGATTCAACAGGAGGCACTGCTTATGTCACATTAAATCACAAAATTCTGCCACCCACTTCATAGGGCTAAATGTCACTTGAATTAATTTTAAAAGCCTAAATTTACAGCAAACATCATTCAGAAATTATCTATGAATAAAATGACTGATGATAATATTATTTGGAGGAACCTTTCATGTATTAATAACATATTATGAATGACCTCTGATAATCTGGCTTCTCACCTTTGTGTTCTGCACAGTTCAAGCATTAAAATTCCAGAGCTATATTACTCTGTTGCAATCCTATACAGCAAAGTAGGATGCTGTGCTCTGTATAAGCTATTTATATTAAGAGCCAAGAAAGCTCCTCTTTGATTTCATACTCTTGGCTCCTGCGTGGGATGCAACCAAACCCTAGGAAAAGGAGTTTGTATTTAGCTTATCACAGCCTACTGTAATACAAAGTGACACAGGGTGAGTAAATGGCACATGACCTCAGAACTGGGTACTAATCTAGACCCCTGACTTCCCAGAGAAGGCTGTGAAAATAATGCATTAGGAATAAGGAGACCCTACTGGGCAATGCTGTATTCTGGAAACAGCAGACAGCAATTATGCCACAGTCTTCAAAGACATCCAAAACTTCTGTGAAGCCAGAAGTTGAAGAATATGAAAGAGGCCACTCCAAATCTGGGGAATGCAATTTTTGAGAACATAGCGACCTTTCTAATTTGGAAGAAAATAGCATATATTTGAGAAGGAGTGTATATACCCATCCTGGTTTCCATTCAAAACGCACTGACAACCTGCTTCACAGCTTTTCCACATCGATGGAACACCTTCCGTTGGCTTCAGCAGGCTTAGAAAAACTTCTTCCCACAAATTAACTCATCAGATTTATCAAAATACTGATGAGATGTTTGCATTTTCTGATAAGGAAATTTGTAATATCAAAGAAATGAAACCAACATGCTCATTGACTTCCATCTGTACGTTTGGTGCATCTCTTACCAGTCAGGTACTTTCACTGATTTCTCAGTGCCACAGAAGAATCCCTTAAGTAGAAAGACCATGTGCACCTATTGACAGTCATGATCAGAGATAGCTCTTTACATGTGACAATATCACTAGTAACGCAAAAACAGCATGTGATTTGCTCTTAAAATCCTCATCAGTCTGTTTAGCAGCAAGGGATCATAGTCTTTCACATCTCATAATGAAGCATTTACTTAACCAAGAGATCACAATATGAAAAAATGGGGAAGGACAGGAGAAAAAAAAAAAAAAAAGGAAACAACAACAAAAAAAACACTTGAATTTCTATATTATTAAGAAAAAAAGTGAATCTTGGCATAGTGAAAACATGGTGGAAAAATATCAGAAATAGAGAGAAGCCTCCTCACAGATTCCCGCTCAACATAGGTCCTTCCCCCACCCCCATCTTGCTGCTCCCTTTGCCTTCCTAAGCCTTTCTTTTGAGCTCTAAGCGTGTTTTCCAGCCTGTTTCTGTCAATCACAGTTGTCAGAACAGCAGCTGCACGGAAGTGTCCAGGGAATTATTTTATCCTGAAAAACACCCATTTAATGTATCTGAAATCTGAACTATCATGTTAAAGCTTATTGGTAAGGAAGAGTTTTCCCATTGCCTGCTCTTCTACCTCCTAAGGCAGATGGTTTGGTAGGACACTGCAGATCTTGCTGCCTGACTACGTGGTCAGTGAGAATAGGCAGACCCAAAATTTTTCCTCAAGTGAAAAGAGAGAGAATTAAATTCAGAAGAAAATCGTTTGGATTTCTTTTTCTTTTTATTTTATTTTCATGTATTTTATTTTATTTTAGGCACTGAGGGGCATGGCATTTGACCTGCAAGTGTGTCTTCCAGGTCCTTTTCTGGTTAAGAACCAGAATGAAGTCTTAGTGTGACTGGGGATAAACTGAGGTGGAGGAGTATGTTATAAAGATGGGACATCTGTCAATTGCATATAGTAGATGAGATAATAGTAATGGTGAAGATAGGTTTTCTCTAAACGACATGCTTGGTTATGGAAGTTATCCTCACCTGTAGTCTACCTCACTAGGATGCCCTGCTGTGAAACCAGTGTCCCACGGGAACGTTAGTAGACAGGGAGAAGGTTTTGCCTAGTTTTAGGAGCACTCTGGCTAGAGAGTTTGTTACCACCAGAGAGACAAAGATGTACACAGAGGAATAGGGCTGGTGAACGGGAAGACCTTAGGATTGCATATGGCTTTAGTTTCATATAAAACATAATATTTCCTGAATTATTTTTGACCATAAACTCATTCAAGTGACACTTTTCCAGCTGCTGTCCCTGAAATAACTCCTTACTTGTGTTTTATTTTTTAAATATATAAATAATAAACAATGAATTGATAAACATATCAAAACTGGCATATTTAGACTTGCCATTAGATCATTCAAGAACAAGGCAACAGATAGTCTAAACTACCCCCCTCAGATCTCTTTTCACCTTTCAGAGACTTATCAATGGGTTTACATGTGGGAACTGAGGTTTCCTCCCTCAGTGTTGTGTTGTTAGAAAAATGTAACTGGTTCAGGTAATTCTGAGCCGTCCATCCCAGACAGTTTCACAGGAAACACCGAGCCTTTCAAACCATAGTGATGAGGTTGAACATAAACCCAAAGCTGTAATTCTTGCTGACATACTGAAACAGATCTACCCAGCTCTAATGAACAAGACATGGTTTGAGAAACTGTGCTCCAGGTTGAAATTTGGTATGGAAATTTGGTATTTAATTTGATACCCATAAAAATCATGAATGGATTTAGTTAAAAATATACAGCTGAATGAAAATTTGTCAGAAAGTATAACTGACATCTGAGGAAAGGCCCCCGGGAAAAAAAAATAAAATCAGGAGCAAAAGTGGGAAATTTATTTATTTATTTTTTCTTCTTCTTTCAGAAATTAAGTGGGATTTATGGACTGCCTAGACCTTGTGTCTGGCCTTTCTGAATAGTTCCACTGTACATTGGAAATAGGGAGAGATAAGACATACAGTATAAAATATGCCTACAGACAGATTAAAATTTTAAAATATAGCTGCAAGGCTATTTTGGGGGGATAAGGGATGGTGTTATGGGATTGGCATGAATTCAAATGCAGTTAAATACATAATTTACAGAAGGAATAGCATAACACTGAGAAGAAAGAAGCAGCAGCAAAGTAGCTCATAGAAAAAGATGATAGGAATGGTTTTGACTTGACTCACTTAACACTGCACTGTGTGCGGAACAGGGAAAGACAATTACTGAACTAAGAGATAAGGCAGTAAGAAATCATTATGATACTGCCCTATCAAAAGATAAGACAGTAAGAAATCATTATGACCATGTACCCAAACTGGGCAGAGGCTGGAGTGAACCCTACACTGTGCTTCTGCTCTCAGTCCTGTTGTTTTCTGTGTAAGAGAGAACATTCCTCCCAGAAAAGAAGAGAAAAGAAGAGAAAAGAAAAAAGAAGAGACGAGAAAAGATGTTGGCTATCTTTCCTAGTATCAGAGGGTGGAAACACATCAACCACAGTGGCTTTTCCCCACTTCTGATTTCTTTAATGAGCTGTGAAAAAAAGATAAAATCATTTTAAACACTTGGTTGGAAAAGAAGAGATATGATTTAACCTCACAAAATAACACCACACATGTAACTACTAACCATAAGAGTGCTGATCACTGGCATTAGAATTCATGTTGCTCTTTTTTCTAAATAGGCATTTACAGGCATTGTGCTAGCAGCTGAAGGGTGATCATTAGCAGCCCCTGGGATGTGATTCACAGAGTCTGTAAGTACATTTCCCTTTTTGCACTTTTTTTTTTTTTTCCCGAGCCTACTGATAACCATTTGAATGTTGGAGCCAGCAGACTGAAATCTGTACAGAGGGAACATGGTCTTTGTTCACGTTCCCCATAGACTGGCATAAAGCTCTTCACACAGTGCCAGGGCCCTAGCACCATTCTTACTGATGTCACACGATACAGCCCAAAATAAAACAATAATCTCTACTTCAGGTCATTCACAAGTTCTCAGCACCCTATCAACTCATGCAATTTTCAGACATCATCAAGAACTGTGGAATATAACTAACAACATGAATATCTGGTGAAATGAAGCTCAGCCATTTGGTCTAAACCATGAACAAAGTAAAAAAATCGAAGTCTTGAAGTCTTTATGCTGTTTTTCCTGCCCTTCTGGAGGAGGTAGCCCAAAATCACACACACACACACACACACACACACACACACACACACACACACAAAAAAAAAAAAAAAAAAGTCAACCCTGAACCCTGTTGTATATTCTTGTTTTCATTTTCCCTGCCTCTTTCTTTCTCCAACCAAACTCACAGTTCTGTGGAAGTCCATAGTATTATTAACTTCATCACAGGGTGCCAATTAAACACATTTAAGCACTTCTAGAAATGAATACATATTTCAGGTAAATTTGCATAAGGGTCTCATTTTCCTACTGGCAAAATAAGTGTTCAGCTAGAAGGTATCATTATTAGACAATAAAATTATTTCATGTAGGTGATGAACAGGAGAGGTCTATATGCACACAGACAAGACTGAGGGTGAAGAGAAATCCTTTCATCCCCAAGTCACCTTGGGAATTGCCTGTAGGGAGGAAGGGTCACCTTGAGAGTGGAGCAAAGCCCACTCCTGTTTTCTCCCTGATTACTTCCTAGAGGTGGGAAACTTGCCCTTGTTCTTCAGCAAGCCTGACTGCAAGAGAATTACAGGGTAATGCTGAGAAATGCCTTAGCTGTTGCTTTGTTAGGCTTTTTGATCTCTGCTGGATTTCCTGATGAATTCTCCTCAAAATGCTCAAATTCCCCAACTTCCAGATGCTTCTGCATTTAACCAAAAGCCTGACATCAAACGTGAGAGACGTTTGGGATCTGCTTATTGAGAATAAATAAATAAATTATCTATTTGGCAGTATTTCTACTTATTTTCTCCCCCATTAATACTCCATCTGCTTCTCTTAAATTTTTGGTGCATTTGTTCTGAATATCAGTGTATGAGCACTTCAGATGCTTTTGGTGGCTGAAATAAACTTACTATCATAATTTTATCTGAATTGTCTTCCCCCCTTAGACTTAAGTAGCTGGGGGATTCACATGTATATAGCACTGGAGTCAGCCATATATATAGCATTTTTTTGACAACCACCTTTCCCATCCTTTTTAAAAATTAAGAAAGAAGAGGATCAGAGAGGTTAAAATACTTTTACTGAAACTGTCAAGTTTTAGATTAATTTTAATGTCTAGCTTTTTTTTGGCCCCTTTAGGAAGATCAAGCCAGAAACACTTCAGACTGTGAAGCAGCCAGAGAACATAATACCATCACATTACAGTGTCAGACTTTTGACAGAGTTAAAAACTTTTCAGGAGCCTTTCATAAGTCAATACCACTAACAGTGCTATTTACATGGTCAGGAAAACTGTTACTGAAGTTTTGGGACCTGATAGGACTTACCTCTGAACCATTTATTACCTGGATGCTTTCATGGTCCCAAAAGCTGATAGATTTATAAGAAAGTTTAAGAAGACTCAGCTGCCATAATACCGCTGCTAATTAGTATCATATTCAAAAGTGTCATGGCTTTGGCTGGGATGGAGTTAAGCTTCTTCACAGAGGCTCACGTGAAGCTGTGTTTTGGATTTTTGATGAGAACAGTGGTGATACCACACCGATGTTTTAGCTGTTGCAGAGCAGTGCCTGCACAGAGCCAAGGATGTCTCTGCTCCTTGTGCTGCCCTGCCAGCCAGCAGACTGGGGGTGTGCCTGGAGCTGCGGGAGGACACAGCCAGGACAGCTGGCCCTGACTGACCAAAGGGATGTCCCACACCATGTGGAGTTGTGCTCAGCAATAAAACCTGAGGGAAAGGAGGAGGAAGGGGTAGGTGTTTGGAGTGATGGTCTCCCTAAGAAACCATGATGCGTGCTGAGCCCTGCTGTCCTATACATGGCTGAACACCTGCCTGATAATGGGAAGTAGCGAATGGACTGCCTGTTTTTCTTTGCTTGTGCCCATGGCTTTTCCTTTACCTAATCTCAACCCAGGAGTTCTCTTAGCTTTACCTTTCTGATTCTCTTCCTCATCCCACATAGGGAGAGTGAGGAAATGGCTGGGTGGTACCTAGCTGCCCGCCAGAATTACACCACAGGAAGAAGTTATTACTCTGAGGTATTAATTACAGAGGAAAATCCAAAAGAATTACTTAAAGTGACAAAACAAAGGAGTATGGAAACTGCAATCATGGCTAGGTAGAAGGACTTGGGGGAGCAGAAATCTCCTGGTGATAGGCTTACTTCTCAGAGTAAGACTTGTCTTTTGAGTTATGTGAACACATACTGAACAAAACCTGGAAAATACCACTTAAAAAGAACCCTTGAGTGACTCATGACACTCCTTGTTTACAAGGTTGGGCTGGATAAGATAAAATCATTCAGTTTCATGGTTTTCCATCAATCTTATCCTCACGTTATTGAATAAAATCTTCCACCTTTACAGATGCTTTCATTTCATAAGGATCTAGAGTATCAGCTGTATCTGTGGAAATAGTAGTTACTGCAATTTCTGCAGTGATTTGAGGAATTTAGAAAATTTCTGGTATAGTCTAGGAACGTTAAGTTTTTAAGTGAGTTAAAGGGGGACATCTGGGGAGAGGAGAGTTTTTCTGTCTTATGAAACAAATATGTAGTCTTTCAAAAAATATCAGAATAAGATAAAACTAATCACCACCTCTTCCATGATTTCATTATACCTTCTATATCTGGGAGAAACAAACAAACAAACAAACAAACAAACAAACAAACCAAAAAAAAAGCATTCCCAGGTCTCAAAATTCCAAGAAAATAAATAACAGATTTATTAACTCCATGCTTCATATAGTCATTGGTCAAGAATCAACTTTTGACTGAATCAGAGCTGCGGAATAGCAAAGAACAGGTAAACAAACAAACAAACAAAAAACATTATTTAAGAAGCCCTCTCCTTATTCCTTTTGTCTAGCTAATATCTACTAGAGATCTACTAAAGATGTATGGGTTGTCAAGTGCTCTTGCTGAACTCCAGAGGCTTTCAAAAAGATATTAGGCTTTCTTTAAGAATAAGATCATTTCTGTGGACTTGCAGTGGAAGGGGTTATATTGTAGGAAGGAGTTATGTTGAGCAAGGACATGCTGCACTCAAGGATCAACCTCAAGAAACACAGTATAACCTTGCCACAGCCCTCAGAGCAATGATACATGCAGAGACCTTGGTTACCAGGCAAAGCTGCTGCCTACTCACCTCTGATGGTCAGTCTTACTATAAAGTATTTATACTACTAAATTAAACCATATCAGTTGTTCCAAATAAGTAGTCTCCTCTGTCTAGCCTGGTATGTTATTACAGTGATGTTTATCATAGCTTTGACCTGTGCTAAATTACATTCCCCTTTGTTTCAGAGGATAAGTAAATTTAATATTAATACATGGGTCATTCTATGTCTGCTAGCCTCAGTGAAAGAGGACAGTCCTAAGCATGTTTTGTGTACTAGTCTAGGTACAAATTAAGCATCCTAGTTAGCACTGTTTCCCATCTCAGGCTCTGAACAGCTTCCCACCCCTTAATACTGTAGAAGAAAAGTCAAGTCCCTTTCTCGCCTTTTCATTTAAATAAGGGGTAGAAAATATGTCATTAATAGGTAAAGAGCTTTGCATGTTTTGAGGATGAGGGCAATGTATAGACACTCATAGCCGGGGTTGTTTCCTTCCACTTCTCCATCAAACCTTTTACATCTCTATCAACAAATCAGGAAAAATATCATACCTTCAAATAATCAGAGTAAGTCCCTTATTTACACACAAAGATGGCACCTCTTGGCACTTCTGATACAATTTACAAGGCTTTAGGTAACACACCTGTCAATTTGATTTCTCCAGCTAAGAAACCAGAGGAGATCCTTAGAAGCACCTGACCTTTCTGCTACTTATCTAAATAGAAAACTCAACTGCTATGAGATTCACAAGCTGCTCATCCTAATCAAGTGTTCTTCTGCCAAGCTGTTAACCACATGAAGCAGCCTGTGACCCAGCTGAAGAGAGCCCACAGACACACCACATCCCTCCGATGATTTGAGCAATTACTCTTCTGTGGTTTGGACACAGATGTCTCTTTTCCATTGCCATATATAGGAGTAGAAAGCAGCTGAAAAGGCTTTTAGGAGATGGAGTCAGGATTCCTGGTTTATTCTCTGGCCTGAGGACCACATGATCTATAAAAAAAAAAAACAGTTATCATTTTCTGTCCTGATTTTTGGCTGGTTTTAGATGCTGGTCTTGACCTATGCTGTAGTGCTTAAGGTCTCAAACATGCTGAGTCTTTTCAGATCACACTGAAGTTAATGAGATTTCAAAATATCTCAAAAGTATAGATCCTTTTTAACTCACCTGGACTATATATATAAAAAAAGAAGTTATCAAAATTCAGACTTTATTTTATATATGGATATATGCATATACATATTGATGTGATCTTAAACTCATTTGCCTCTTGAGCAAAAATCAGGAAAGATTTCCTTCTTCACCTCATGACATGGTGTATCTGAGCTGATTCATACTCCAGAATCAACGCTCAAGTAGGAAATGCTAGAGGCCATAAAGGGCTTTATCAATTTGCTTACTTTCTCAAGAGTCAAGGGTCCATGCACAGCCACACTTCTGGGACCATGTAGTCCCTGCTGCCAGGAGACCCAGCTGTCTGGATCCAGTAAGAGGCTGCTGAAAGCCTCTCTGCAAAGTGAGAAAGCTGTTTTTATGCTGACACTGGATTAGTCTGAGATGAACCGCTGAGCACTACGCAGCAGAGGATAAAGCTTTTACGTCTGCAGCTGTAGATTAGGCCTGGCAGGATAGTGCAAATCAGGGAAAAGAAACGGACATGCAACAGAAAAGGTGTGCCTAGAGCCCCATGCCTCCTGCAGAACACTTGGTCTGCCCAGCAGCCAAACACCACAGGAGGTGACACTGCAAATGCTGCCCAGGTAAGAGAACTACTGGCTGCATGAAGGTATGTCTTGCGTGCATGTCCAGCAGTAAAACTATCAACAATAAGGAACTAAAAAAACCCCTACAACTTGTAGCCCAGGAAACATGTCCAGACTCTGTAGGAGGTGTAACTTTACTCTTGGTGCATATGGAAAGGTGCCATTTCTGCATCGGCTGGCCTGACAACTTCCTCTCCCCAGTCATTAACATGAATACAACTATGCATTTTTAGACTGAATGGCTTCTTGGTGACTGAACTGTGCCTATTGCTAAGTCCCTCTTGATTCTTTTTGATCTTAGACACTCCAACAACTCAGTTTACTTACCTGTAAGTAATGCAATCATTCCAAGCCCATGCTGGTAAATCCTTCCTATCCTATCTGTAGCTTAGCGAGAGCCCTGATCCCCAAGGGGAACATACAGATTCATAGGATTATGACATTCCAGTCTGATCTGCTTTATAAATTGAGTTCCTATAATAAAAATATATTCTCTCTTTAGAGGAAGAGTCACCACTAGCTTCACAACTGTATAGGTATGTATTTACCTATTTCATCTCAAGTATCCTTCAAGTACTACAGCGTCTATGTATGTGTGTGTGAAAACACAAACATATGAAAGCACACAGAGAGCCCTGCTATAATGCTGTATAATGCAGAGATGTGAAGGGCCCTCAGAAAAGAATGGAGAGAGAGAGAAAATGAAATAGAAATAAAAGGGCAACACTTCAGTTTTTTTGATGGTACACTGATAACTACCTTAAAGTAAGAGCACATTATTTTGATAAGAGTTAGGACTCAGCAACCATGTAGCATCCTACCTCCTGATGGCATTCCTGTTATCTCACTGGCATGATATCAGGGATGCAGTCATAAACCATTTCCCATGTTTACTTTTCTGTTTCTTTGACTCGTTTCAAATATTTGACCCTTTCCCCTCCTGCCTTTTTACTTCAGCTCCTCCAGTGTAGCTTCAGAGCCACAAAGAAACAAACAAGATAAACAACATTTGCTGGGCATTATGTGAACATTTTCATTTTTGACTCCCATCTGTTGTGCTCAGCTAGAACAGAAGTGGTGACTGTTTGTTGAACTCTGCAGAATACTGATGCGTGCGTTCCCATAAATGCAGAGGTTGAGGTGAAAATCATAACAGAAGGCCATGGGATATTGTGAGTGACTAGTAGCTAAGGACGTGCTCATGATTCGTGTCTAAAAACAAATGGTGATACATTAAAAGCTGCTCTCTCAAAGAAGGCGAGTGTTCCCAATACAAAGGCATTTAGACTTCTGCTCAGATCCAAGATTCCTGGTCCATAAACCAACCTAAGTTTTGTCAACACTTGTCGTGCCCCAGAGATCAGCATATAGTATGGTACTTTATTATTATTGCCTTTTTTTTTTTTCCTTTTTTTTTCCCCCCTGAAAATACTGATTATAGATGGCCTGTAAGCACCATGAAGTTAGTTCTGTATACATTTCTTATTAATTCCTAGAACATCCTAAACCCAAAAGCAGGAAGAAGTGGTGTTTGCTTTTTCTGTTTCAGAGGGTGTTATCTTTGACAACACCCATGGCTGGCTTGCCTTCTTGCACATCCAGACATTTTTTTTTTTTTTGACCTCTCTTAAGGGATGCATTGGTGTTGGGTAATGATTTTAAATTATTTTCCCTTTGAGGGGATGATGTAAGTACCAGCATTCCCTAGGCAAATCCTTCTGTCTTTACAGAGAGTGAAAGTTTAGAGCTGTAGTTTTTCCAGGGATAGCATGAATTCTCATGTCCATTCCCATCAACCCATCTCAATGAACACTGCCTTCAGTTCCCATTCTATAACAGACAACCACAACTACCCAAACACATTCCAGATGGATTTCAATTTATTTTCCAGATGGAGGTCTTAACTGCTGCTGAAGCATGATACCAGCTTTGGTGGAAGTACCTGTTGATCTGATGTAATATATCCAATGTTTTTTAAAACATGTCTGCCTCATCTTACAAAGTTTCTTTATTTCTCTTTCCTGTTTTTACCTTAATGATAGTATTCCAAAGAATTCCCCATGCAGAATTTAATGCCATATATGCAGCCAGTTCTCTTACATTGTTTACCTTTGTGATCTGCTTTGAAGGAAAGGCCCAATCCTGAAGTTTGTTCTATTTGTTTGTTTTAATTGAACATTGATATTCCTCCCCCTCCTCCCCACAACTTCATAATTACAGAAGCTTTATAATTGATACTAGTTACAATTGCTTAAAAATACCAAGTTTTGCAATTGTCTGATGAATTTGCAGAAAATCCACCATTCATATCAATTGTAAAAAGAACACATTACTATTGTCACATGGAAATAATACTAGAGCCTCCCAGAGAAGAATCATGTCCATAGCTTGTATACCAGACTACACAAAACACAGCTGCATTGTACAAACAGCAATTCGTTCACACCCCTGGGAAAATCTGATCGCAAACAAAACTGTCACAACAGACCAAAATCTACATCTGAATGACATACATCCCAGAGAAACAAACAATAACAATGATCATCTCCATTATTATTAATAGGCATTGCCTGGCAAACTCTTTGCAAACTGAATTGAACATCTCTCTATTAGCCCACTCCTTCTCCAAATGGTCCTGACAAAATAATCCCCTCGACAATCCTAATGTGCATAAGGCATTGATGGAAGATACTGAATTATGAGCCTCTGCATGCTGAACCAGCTGTCTGGAAAATGTATCTTGGGGACAGTAACAATTTGAAATGCACTGTGAGATCCTTTGTCATAGATTGCCTGCCTGCAGGATAATTCCACATGTCATATAGGACATAAAAGTGAAGTACAGGGGTGGGCAACCAAATGCCCAGTAGCTGAACCAGAGAGGGAGCAGAAAATCCTTTAGCCTAACTGCAGGGGTCAGTGGTAAGAAAATGGAAGGCTAGCTCTTTGTAGCTCAAATGCTTTTCTGATCAAGGGTAATGGAGGTGAATGCTTCTACTTTGGCACAGTAGATTTTGTCAGTGAGTCTTCATGAGGATGTGGAGAATTGTAATCCTAAATCAGGAACACTTAGTGTAAAAATAAGGCAGATCTACATATTACAGTAGAACAAAGCAAAAAAAAGGAACATAGAGAAGCCAAAGATATAGTGTACTACCAGGCTGGGCATAAAAGCTTCTCAATCAGGAAACTGAAGAAACAAAGCAAATTCTATTTTGAAGGTTAAAATGGAAACAGTATCAAAAAAAGGATCCTAAGAATCTCTTTAAAGTGACAGCAATAAATTTGTAGGTTTGGAGCAAAGCCAGTGTATGAACTACACAAATCTGTGCAGGGATTTGGAGATTAATACCAAAAGTAAGGTTGAACAGGACAGAGGGAATGCCATGTGCTAGCACTAGGTAGGCATGATTGTGACCATGCAATGAACAACGGGCAAGGGTGGAACACTCAGGAGAGACAATCACGGCTAGAAAGTAGGAAACAAGACCAGGGACACAGGCTATATAGACAAAGACATCAGGTGGGATTCACCTCCCTACTGCTGAGACTCAGAGGCCAGCCCTGAGACCTGGAGAAACAGGGGACTCTACCTCCCAGAAACTTGATTGCAGTCAAACCACTCATGGGTATTTGATTGCCAAGACAGAGCTGTTTGAAAATGAAGGCAATCGCATCCTGACTTTCCAAACTACTAAGTATGATAGCACCATAGCGGCACTTCATGATGCAAATATAAAGCCCAAGGTTTGGATTAACCAGCTTTCAGTCCATCTGTAATTTGATGAGATTATGACTGGGAAGGTCTCAACTTCAAAATGGTCTCTTTATGTAAGCATGCAAACCTCAGACTTTTTTTCCCAGAATCTTGGGAAAACAAAGTGCAAATAAGAATCCTACAAAAACAGAAAAGGCTTCTTAATGTTTTTTAGAACTTTCTTTCTACTCAGATTGTGAATGTTCCAGGTACTTCATTTCCTCCTAATATTGCATTAGAATCCAGAATCACAACTGAATGAACAAGTACTTTTTTGTTGTTGTTGTTGTTGTTTAAATCACATCAAATAAGCATGTCAATAAAATGTCTGAGTTTGTATTTAAATTCTCAGAAAGCTGGTGAGCATTTCAGTCTGGCTCTCTAGCCTATATGCATCTCTACATTTCAGAGGAATTGCTTGGCAGTGATTTGACTCAGTGAACTCTAATTGCAATGAATCCACTGCACAACATGTTTTGGATGCTTTGAATATTACCCTTTAACTTTCAAAATACTACTGTAAACATATTTCAAAGCAGAAGAGAGCAGGCTCTGTACATAGATTCCTGAACACTAACAACAACATTGCAGAAGAGTCTAAAAACACTCTGGTGTGGCATAAAATCTGAATTTTTACTTTGGGGCAGAGAAACACGGCCTTCCCTTTCTGCTGTCTCATCAGTCAGTCCCTTGCAACAAAATTGGTTCTGTTATTAACAACGTAAAATATCAAAATCCATGCAAGTGGAAACAAAGTCATCCAGATTTATACTCTGGAGTAACATCTTCATTTCAAGTAATTTTAAAAAGCTTTTATTTTAAAACAGATGTTTCAGCAGCTTCTTTAGTAGCTTCCTGGATCTCAGTCTTTATATGTTCATATCATGTCAAAATTAGCTATCATTGTCAAAAACACTGTAAAGAAAGTGCATAAATGTTCAGCTGTAGGATGGGAATGGTCTCGGTCAGTGCTCATGAAACATTACTCAACACCTAAATGGTGTTTTTAATTACATACTTCTCAACAAAAGAAGGAAATCAGGTTTATCAGTGCCTTTTTTTTTTCTTTCCTTTTTTTTTTTTTTCCCCATAATCTGTTCTTTTTGTAGAAAAAGAAAGGGAAATAAGGTCTTCAGCTATCATTTTCTTGTGAAGATTTTGGTTAAGATCAAGCACCTAATGGTTTCATAAAAAATAACAAATGTCCAATATCTTCTTCTCTGCCATTTTTTTTACCTGTAAGTACTACCATGGCTCTTCAGGCAGCAAAAGTCCTCCCTTATGAACTGCATTCACCACCTGGCTCCTCTGCCCTTTGACAAGGACATCAGTGATGAGCTATAACATGTCCACAAGATGAAGGACTGGTACTTGGAAGATGAGTCTCTCAGGAGGCATTAAGAGCACAGAGGAGGTTGGCAACATGAACAACCTAAGCATCTCTGAAGCATATCTGAAGAAGCACAGAGGAAGAATTCAGAATTAAAACATTTGGTTTTCAGATGCAGCTCTTCAGACGATATTTTGCATGTTTACTTTTTGAGGTGGAAATGATTTTATATTTTATGAGAGGAGAAAAATCCTACCCTTTTCTAACAAGATCTCGTTCTTTTCCTTGCTCAGGGAAAACTGAAATGCAAGTGAGGGTAATGTGTCTGAGTCAGTGTGCTCATCCTGAGTCAGTGTCAGGGTAGAAAGGGAGGTTGTGAGCCTGACTGCTGGTGAAGTGCTGCAATAAACGCCCTAATGAAGATACAGACTGAATAACAAATGGTGATTTATGGGGGTGTAACATATTTCTCCTGCTGAACTGGAATAAAGTATACTGACATAAGCACTTTTACTTTGGTAATAACTATATTCACGCTATGGTTCTCTACCAGTTTAATGATATCAGCAGAGGTTAAAAAACAACAACAAAAAACTTCCTGTTGTTGACAAGACCTAATCAATATATGTAAGGTAAAATTTCAACAGAAAACTGGAACAAGTAATTTGTTATGCTGAAAATAATAGTAATTTATACAGATAGTTCACTCCCTCTTTTTCTTCCATTTTTCCCATTGGCCTCACCCCAGACAATAAGTTCAACTGAGGTTGCATCAGGTTTTTACTGACAACACTAAGTTTAAGTCTAACATCAAATTCACCTAGAATTTGTTTGCAGTTTTAAAGGAAGTAAAACAAAAATAATGATAGGCTATGGTTGGAATGTGCTTGAAATCATGTTTTCTCTCTCTTTATCTTAACATGACTGTCACTCTAAATTCAGACAGTTTGGCACTAATTTGTACACATGAGCAAAATAAATTTTCCATGGGGTAGCATGAGAATGGAGTTGTACAGTGTCACAAGATGCTGGTCTCCTCTACAAAAGGAGAGAGAACATGGCTAGATCATTTTCAAAGATGTTTGAATAGCCCTAAAAGGTACCAACATTTATGTGGCAGCATCAGGCACAAGTAATGGCTGGCAGAGCCTGAGTGCTGAATGACCACCACTGCAAGGAGGTACAGCACTGCTGGCAGCACTATGTATTAGAGGCAACAGTAATTCAAATTGCACAGTGGCTGCTCTTGTGGAACCTAATGGTCCCATGGTACTACTGTATAACCATGGTGCCTTGGCCAACATCTCCCTTGTCAATAAAATGGCTTTTACACATCCCCAGCTGCATATGAACTACTGTAGAGTACATCAGAAGAGTTGCTTTTTTACACAGTCCCTGCGGGACTCTGCTTTCTCTTACCCCATTTCAAAGCAATAGCAGTATCTGAGAAGCTGACAGACACACGAGAGACAAGGCTGGTGTAAGCTGCAACAAGCTTCCTCCCCTCCAATAGAGCTTGCCAATTTTAAAAGGACTTTGGGAGATCCTTTCTTCAAGAAGGACACGGAGTGAAAACCTAATCATTCTTGAATTTAGCCTATTGCATACTCTATTTTTGAATGTCAAGGAAATCCTTAATGGGATGCATACCCCTTTATAACAGCTTAGATGTGGTAAAAATAATAAATAAATAAATAAATAAATGTAAGACTTTAGAAAGCCCTAACAGCCTAGGCTCAAAACCTCAGGTTCTGCATGGAGGATAACACGTCTTTTGTGCCACTTGGCAGTTCCCATAGATGGAAAACTATTACTACCACTGCTAACTTTGCCACTTAGCAGCATTTGCTGTCCTTGAGCAAGATTTCAAAGCTAGATTTCCAGTCCAGAATTCTACATGGTGTCATATTTATTTGGTATATTTAGTGCAGCGCTAAAAATATGGCCAGATTGGTTAAGAGCAGTACAAACCAATCAGTTGATTTACCTAGCTTAACTGCCTCCTGACATTTGGCAGAACAAGTGTAAACATGGTGGACAGCATGGGAGAAAACAAAGCATCTTTTTAAATCAAGGAAAAGCCTGCCAGCTGAATACTGCAGTAAAACCAAATAATTTATATATCTAATGGCTCCCAGAGCCCTTCTCTTCTTTAGGTGGGTTGTATTTACTGGCCTCTGTTATGTAGTTCAGGTTCAAAAACATTCCACAAAGGCTTGTCTTACCTGATAAATCTCCTTGAGAAAAGCCAAATATCTTTCACTGAGTAATTTAAAATACATTATGTGGGTTATTCATTGCTAACGCAGGAGTGTAAGCTCAGTTTAAGGTTGTTTACCTGTACTCAGCAGCAATCAGTTTGTTGTGCAGCTTGGACAAAGATTTTCCTCCATGGTTTCTTTAGGGAATAGGAAACATCTACTCCATATCAGCACTCACTTTTTGAGCAAAGCTCATCACATTGCAAATGTGAACCACCTTAATAGGGAAAATACTTGAGTACTGTTGTCAAGAACAGTACATTTTGGTCTGCTTACTGCATCACAGAGGTGCAAATCTTGGACAACGGCTAGAAAAAAAATATTTCTGTATGGGGTCATAAATAAACCATATTCCTAAATTCGAGTATTACCAACAATCAGTTTAATTCTGGTACCCCCCAACAAAAGCATTCCCTTATTGTCATTACTGGTAGCCTACCCGTCAAGGGATTTATAATAAATACCATCATTGTCATTCCTATTTCTATCACAGTTATCAATGCCACACTCCACTGTACATTGTGTAAAGGATGACACCAGCAGTGCCCATATTGTCAGACAAATGCTATTCTATTCTCATAGCTAAATCCACCCAGGAGTCACACTGCTATCTCAGTACTTCAAGCCTGCTCTTCAAGCCTGTGCACTGAAGCTTGCTGGAGGCAGAGAGCCTGGAGAAATATAGCATCATGCTCGTGTACTTAGGCAACCCAGGCAGGAAGAATATAAACTGATCCAAGTCATCTCTAGCCCAACCTAATGGATTTTTTTTATTTTTATTTTTATTTTTTAAGTTCTAGGAACAAGAATAATGAGCTGTAATAGGGACAAAAACTCCCAAGGCAGCTGGCCCTACATGTTACTGAATGCCAGCTTTCATACTCACTCCTCCTCTCCGCAGTCTTGGTGTACTGAATGTGTTTGCCACCAGCATCTGAGAGAAAAAGACTAGAGGAGGATTTTGCATACATGTGCGAAAGTGTTTGTCAAATCCACCGTACTTATCCTGTTGCTGTCAAAGAAATTCTATGAGGATTCAATTTGGACAACTGAAAAAAATGTGTTGGGGTGTTTTTGTTTCTTTGTTTGTTGGTTGGTTTTGTTTTGTTGTTGTTGTTTTAAAGCTAAGTAGTTTTCTGAGTAGAATGAAAGCAACTACAATGGGACAATCCATGTGATAAAAGCTTTAATCACAGAGGCCAGGCATCCACAGTTGGATTTCAATTAAAATGTGTTATTTATACCTTTTAATTCCTTGCCTCCAGCCATATGCAGTGACTACTTTATCACTGATGTAATAAAAGAAGGTGTACGTGAAAAGGGACTTGGATGAGAATAAGCTAGTTATTAACTAAGGGATTATTCATTTCATAATGCATCGCAATAGCCTCCATTAACTGAAGGTCACTCCTCCCACCTTTTTCAGTCCATTCTCCTTCATTTGTTTAAGTAACTGACAACTTACTAACACCTCATTTGTAAACACTGACAACCATATGGTGTTAAGGCTCCAGCCTGCCCAGGGAACTTGTGGTAGTTGTTATTATTTGTGGGAAGCTGGCACCTGGGGCTTGCAGCCAGGGATGAGGCCCCTGTGATGGTGGGAATGAATGCATCTACTACGTTTCCCTCTCCAGACACTGACCGGGTGAGCCACCAGGGATGGAGGTTTTTGGATGAAGAGGGGTTAGGTGATAAAGAGAAGTAAGAGTTCACAGGAATGCTGGAGAAGCCCAGAATTAGAGCACTCAGCTTTCACATGATTTTTAGGGTATCACAGCCTGTATCCTTGCTCTGGATTAGCACTGATGCATCAACTTTGATGGCTTCAAAGCTGCCTGAGTATTGCCACACTGGTCACAAAAACCTCCACCAGCTATTATGGAATTTCAAGAAGTCTGAAAAAAATAGTCTTTACTGCAGGGGTGTGAATGTTAACCAAATTAGGATTATACCATGGGTTCACATTCCCTGCTCCACTGGAGAATCATAAAGTGTCAGATCCTGACTCAGGAGCAGGACTGTCATCAGACTTCAAAATTCAGTTAATCTCTGCTCAAAGGTGGTGGCAGAATGTTGGGACTACAACTATATTGAAGGGAACTCTGATTTTTTACTCAAAAACCTCCAGAAGCTATTATGGAAATTCAAGAAGTCTGAAAGAAAAAGTCTGTACTTCAGGCATCTGAATATCAACCCAACCATGAAAAAAAAAAAAAAAAGTCACAGAAAAACCAGAAACACTACAACTCAGAACCTCAATGAAGATTTAGATTTATATATATAAGGTTAATTACAAGAGTTATTACAAGTCAATTACAAGAATTCTTGCAATGAACTGCACAAAAGCATAGACCTTGGAATATAGCACGGTCAAATTGTTTTTAGAAAAAGGCATGAAGCCAATACTTCTCACAGAATCACAGAGGTTGGAAGGGACCTCTGAAGATCATCTAGTACAACCCATCTGCCAAGCAAAAACTCCTAAAGCACATTGTACAGGATGGCATCTAGGCAGGTTTTGAATACCTCTGGAGAAGGAGACTCCAAAACCTCTCTGGGCAACCTGTTCCAGTGCTCTGTCACCCTCACAGTAAAAAGGTGCTCTCTCATATTCAAAATCAAGTCCTTTTCTCTTTACCCCAAGCATAAAAAGAATTTGTACATACTAATCCATTCTCAAAATCGGGTATTTTCGTAACAAAAAACCCTCAAAGCTACCATGGTTTGAAACCCAACAGGGTAATCTCTGTGAAAACTGAATGTTGTCCCTATTTTGAATTTTACAAGGAAAAGCTCCAATCTAGTTTCAGTGTAGTATTTGGTGATATTCAGATCAACGTCTTATTTACATTGAAGCTCCTACTAGAAATTAATTATTGTGAAGAGTCTTTGTGATCAGTCTTGTATTCTCAATATTTGATAACTTCTTTGAAAGCCCTGTCTCCAGCAGTTGTGATATGTAGCATGTTGTATACCAAGAAAAGAGCACATTCTGAAATTCTTGGACAAGGAGACCATGCCATAACAACTTAAAGATTTATTATAGTCTTTTGTTTGTCTTCTAAACCATCATTCAGTATCCTTGAAGAAACATGAGGTTTGATTCATATGTCTCTCTGGTGGCCCCTAATCAACTATTTTAATATTGGAAAATTTGGTTTTATTCACACTTAAGAGTGAAATGATCCTTGACCTTGAACTGGGTTTGTGCATCCCAGGAAACAGGATAGCAATTCACAGTGTAAATACAGCTTGGAATATGTGATTCAAGCCAACTCTACATGGGAGCAGAACACATACCCCTGTCAGACAATTTTATCAACTAACACACACAGAAATTTCAGGTTCCAATTCTCCTCTGCTTAACACTACCAAATTTTGTTTTGCAGATTCATAAACGATGAGAAGGAAAAATGTGGAGAATTAAAGCCTGGTTCTGTGCACAGATATGGGTAAGTGACTACTGACTATTAACCTGATTGTGTATGTACTTTTTTTTTTTTTTTCCCTGCAATGAGATGCAAAGATATTTAATTGGCTCAGGCATGTTTTCCTTCCTCAGTCCACCACACAAAAACAGTTAAAAACCCTCATAAATTCTGGAGACTTCAGAATGACAATTTAAAGGATTTGTGTTTGCCTGCATTTTAATAAGACTGCTGATACTCACAGGTAATTTCCTATTTCTTAGCAGTTGTTGCAATAAGTCTATTTTTCAAAAAAAAAAAAAAAAAAAAAAAGTCACTTTAAGCTTACAAAATTCAGCTTTTGTTTGTCTAGTAATAAAACGCTTTGTTCTTTGATGCATAGATGAAACCTCATAAAATTAGCAATGCTCTTTAAAGTGCTCTTTACCCTTTAATACAATATACATTTATCTTGGCATTAATCCTCATGGAAGCAACTTTAGCTAAAACAATAGGAGGGGACCAGGAGAAATATGCTATCCTTTTTCCCCCCATTTCCTGTGCATGATTTGTCCCTGAGTAGAGAAATTAAATCTCTTATATTCAACATAAAGGATATCTAAATTTCACGGAGCAATAGGGAGGGAGTCTGGGGCTTTGAATCACCTTACAGGAAGAATTACCAGTAAGGAAGTCCCTTGCTTGAATTCACTTTCTCATCACAACTCTACTGGTAGAAGTAGTTCTGCTAGGAGTCCCCTCGGTGGCCAGCTCTTGGGAAGGCAGCAGTGGCATTTATCATGGTGTAACTACAACAGGACTCCAGGCTAGTTTAGCTCACTACATAAATAAGCAGGTGCTGCTGTTTCCTCTTACTTTTCACGCAGCTCACCCTATATACAGTTGCAATTCCAGACCGCAGTATCTCTCTGCATTTACCCACCTTCTTCCCAGGTTACTGCATGGTTCTTCATGGGAATTTCCACATAGGAAACGTTTGGATTTGGAACATTCATAACAGCCAGGAGAAGATAATGTTTTGGCTCTCAAAAAGGGACACTCCCTTTCTTTAAAAGCAAGATATCTCTGTGGGTCTCAGGGTTCATATTGTGTTAGGACATCAGAACAGACTATCTACAAATGTAAGCTTGAAAATGTGCTCAATAATCTTCTACCCAAGTTCCAGACTCCTTCTTGACACAATGTGCCATGGACATTCATTCTTAATATGTGAGACTTTGCTGTGATAGCAGTTGCTGTCAACCACAAGTCTTGAAAATCCACGTCAGCAGATGCTTCTCCAAATTAAATCTCTAAGACTTTGGAGATTCTCCAAACTGAATTTCTAGGAGTGGCATATTTTAGAAAACCAGCTTCCAGCACATAAATCCCATATCTCTCTCCAGAGCCAAAGCCAAAACAGACATTTCAAAGGAGCTTTGGGCTTCTTAAATTAACTTTGACAATGGACTTGACAATAGCAAACAAGTGTCATTTTGAGAAGAATAAGCAGCAGAGCAGTATTCTTGGCTGGAATATGCCTGTCTACATACCTGACAACTGCAGTTATAAATACAAGAAAGAAGGGGACAAGAGTTTGTGAAAAAGACTGTGTTTGTTCCTCATTTCATTTTTATTTTTCTTTGACAATGTATTTGCAAAAGGACTGGAATAAACACTAGTCCACCAAGGAAATCAGAAAGGATGATATAGCCCAGAGGGACTGCCTGTAGAGCTATGTATTGTTTCAGGCATAGAATACAGTGTTATTTTCATTATGAGAAGAAAATCTAGAGCAATATCAAAATGTTCGCAGAGCATTAACACTTTATACCTTTTAGTTTAGAGGGATGGCCAATGCCATTCCTTATTATGAATGCACTGCACAATATTCATGCTGATTTTTCCACACTTACAAGTGGTAGAACACATTATTTTTGATGGACTATGTCTTTAATAGATGTAGAATAAATTATCTCAGTGAAAGATATGGGAGGAGGTAAAGGGAGGATTGCGGGGGGGGGGTAAACAGCTCAAGCTTCCCTCAGCTTAGATCTTGTACTACTTATTTATTTCAGAAAACATATATCAGAACACACACCACGAGCAGTAGATCTGGTAGCCAGAAGTCTAGAATGGTGTTTTGTGTTGGCTTGCCCATACAAGTCAACAATTTCACATAACTAGCTACTTCTACTTGGGATAGATCAGGCAAGAACTCCAACATGCTGAAACCACTTTGCCTAAGAACAGTGATGGTTTAAGTGAATTTCCCTTTCTACCTCTGATTTTCAGGAGCACACAGGTACATGGAATTTTAAATTTTAACCTCTTTTTAATCATGCTGTTTTAGTTTTACTCTAAGATAGCTTCCAAGAGGAAAAATAATAATATATGCAGAATCATTTTCCAAGGACACTAGACCTCCTATTCTCTTTTTAACTGGTAAAAGCCAGCTGATCATTGCATTTCACCACCCTATTATGTCTGTTGCCATCATATTTATAGGCTACACAAGAAGGAAGAAGAGCTAAAAAAAATTGCTACTTTTTTTTCCCCCCTGTCATAGAATCATGTCAAACTCACCCTTCCAATTAACAAACTCTCCTCTCCTAATGAAGTTCTTGATTTTTATATACTTAAACCTGATGAGAGAACTAGTTGAGATAAGGAAGACTAACACCTCTTCTCCTTATTTTTCTTCATGTATAAACCCCCCTCTCCTGCATATCCACCCACCATCACATTATTACACATATTTCTCCTTATTCAAAAATGAACTCATTATCAGACATGCCAGCCTGACTAAGGAAACACTTGAGGTAAGGGGACACCACATGCACCATATGGTATGTCTCATTGAGGCAATTTCCAAGTGTACAGTACAGATTGTACAGTCGTCTTTATAGAGCTTAGCCAGAAGAACGCATTTCTTTTTATTTAACAGCAAATGCAATTGCTGCCTAGAAGAAACTGCTTCCTTGGCTTCGGAAACTAAAAACATTCCTGAAATCATTATGAGGTGAGATGAAAACAGGATTAAAGGAAAATAAGTGGCACATACTGCCAGGAGCAATTTCCAATAAAATTTGTACCGAGTGCCCCAGCAGGGAGGGAGGGAGGAGATAGCTGGGGGATGGGAGAAATCATGTTCTCCTTTTTAAAGTCTGCCTTACTCATTGATTTACAGACTTCTGCAAGCAGAAGCTGGGTAAAGCTGGTTGAATCCTTAAAGGCAAGACAGTCAGCTAGATTTGAATGTCAAACGGAAAAGTCTGTGGATTTATGGATCTTCTGAAAACAGCTACAAGAGAACAGCTCTGTGCAATGGAGACTTTGTGACTAACTGACCTGAATACAATCAATCACCTGAGAAGGTGAGAGAAAAACAATTATCCCTCACTTCCAGAATGCTTGTGCATCTCTTGCATTAAAAATAAATAAATAAAGCTGAAGGCTATGTTGGATTCAAAGTTGCAAGAACTTCTTTCCTGAATTGCCCTGACCACCACCACCACCCATCTCCACTGGTAGCATCTCTAATTACTTCAGCGTAGGTGAAATTATGCCTTACATTTTCCTCTTCATGGGGAGAGGGTGGAGAATTGATGTCTCTTACAGACTGATCGAATCACTAGGCCTTTATCAGGTACTCTAACATGTATGCCAGGATACTTCTGCTAGTAAGGTACAGATTCATATCCTCATGAAATTTTCGCTGACTCATAGCTAAATGCTCTAACTGAAATGCAAACTGATGCCCTTCCCCTCCCTGAATTAGACTGAGATTTTCTTTAATTCTGCTTCTGCAACTGGGTTGTATTTCACCACTTCTGAAAACTAACCATAATTTGTAGTAAAGGGCTAGATCTTAGATCATCAGTCGTCTTAGATGGTTAAAGAGACCATCTTTCCAATAAGTGAGAAGAAAGTGCTTAATATGAGATTAGTCAGATATTAAATTTCCCTCACTTGATGTCAGCCAAAAAGCCCCGAGTTAACACTTGACAAGAAAGTAGAATTTCAGTTATTAAGAAGCCAGTACATGCACAGGTTTCACATAAAATTGGGGGTGATTAGAATTTTATGAATTCAGTTCTCAGGTATGTCATTTTTCTCTTATTTTGAGCACATTCCTACTCTGTCCTTCCTCTCCCAGACTGATTACTTTTTGTTTATAAATGTATTTACATTTTTTTAAACAGATCTTAGTCACATAGTAATCTGAGAAAAGATAAAGTATAAAATTTATTAAATGACAAAAGTCCCCCTTTTTATTTTTTAACTTTCAGTTGCTGAAGTGACATTATTACAAGAGAAGGTAAATATCATGTGGGTGAGATGTGCATTACAAATACTGGGAGAATGGAGTAAAAACAGCAGGTGGGATTGCAGCTCAGGATTAAGCTATACTAGGCCTATATTCAGGCACAGCTATTATGGACGAAACCACTAAAGGCACTAAAAAGACCACAAGGAAAGAAGACAGTGGTTGCCATCAGAGTTCTTTGCACAACTCATCCAATCTTTCATTCATGTCAGGCATTTTAGTGCTTCTTCCACCAGACATACATATGCATCTTAACAAGAGAAGCCAAACACAAGAAAACCTTCTTCAATCTATACATTAAGACTACTAACCTCTCTTGCTGATGGCAGTGATAGCTCATGACGTGAGGCCTTCTGAAACAGCCTCTTCCAGTAGGCATCTCTGGAGGTGCATTTTGAAACTGATCTGAAATGCTACGCAGAGCTTGGTGAAAGCTATTTCTCACTTTTCCTATTGGTATGTGTCAATTTCTATGCCTGCTAGAGAGGTTGCTCTTTTGATAAGACCGAATCAACAAAATTTACTTGAAGATAGTTTCCTCCAAAGGTTCCACACACAATTTAAACCTTGAAGCTCTCACCAGTGCTTGGTCATCTTCAGAGTAAAAAAATAAAAACATCTTTCCTGATGTTCAGATGGTAACTACTGTGTTTCAGTCTGTGCCATTGACTCCTGTCCTATCACTGGGCACCATTTTAAAGAACATGGTGTTGCTGTACAGGAAGCCAGCGGTGAATACTATCACCTTACTGTTTAATTGATAAAAAACAGGAGGTGTGATTGATGTTAAGACTACGCTAAATGGAAGTTTGGAATTTTGTTCTTTGTCCCTTTCTATTTTCCAATTTTCTCAAAGACAGGTGGTTTCAAGCAGCTGATGCCTAGTTCAGTACTTACTAGCATGAGCATATCCATAACTTTTTTTTTTTTTTTTTTTTTCATGCATAGAAACACTGTACAATTGTATATACGATATATTTAAAACTATGTCATTGGTTGTGGGCAACAGACATGAAGTCAGGAATAAAATCTGAATTAAAGGTAAAATTATTGCTCCAGGCTACTTACATCTCTTTCAGAAAAATAACTCCAGTAATGTTTGTGGTCACGTCTACATTAAACAGAGCAGCTGCATGGGCCTCAATGTATACACACACAACTGTAGCAACTCAAAGCAAAGCATGCTATCATGCTCCTGGAACTCGAATCTCTAATTCACTCTACTTTTCTTGCCAGCAATGGAAAAATAAATAATATTCCACCAACACCAATCATGGGAGCTTTGAAGAAAATAAATAAATAAATAAATAAATAAATAAATAAATAAATAAAGGTTGGGCACTGGAATCTGTATAGAAGGAATACCCTAAAGAGGTCTAATTATGCTTCAGAGACTGTCTAAGGAGAGCCATTTGATCTCTGACCCCCATGTTGAGCTCTCTGGAGGAATGCCAGTCTACTGTGTGTGGTGATAGACTGTATGATGTAGACACGTGCTCATTTGGGACTCAGCACAGCCCACTCCTTTAGCTAATGGTGACAATCATTCACTGTACAGCTCGTTTCAGACATGCTTGCAGCATTTTAAAGACAATTTATCCTGAGACACCCACATGGAGGTGTTTTGAGGAGGTTCTCTGACAGGCCCCACAGAAGCACAGCAGCAGAGCTACTGGTCAGAGGCATGGCAGTATGCAAAATCAACAGGCTCCAAAACAAAAAGGAAAACCACACATTGGAGCTGATCCTTAACACCCAGAGCCCAGCCTGCAGGTGCATGGCAGGCAGCCAGGCCCAGCCAACTCAGCAGCTGTGGTCATGCATTGCCTGGGTGCTAATGTGATGAGAGGGCTACTGAGCCATCAACTGCTTCCTCAGGGACCAGGCCAAAACCAGCAGCACATCAGTAACAGCTCCCTGCTGAGTGCCAAAGCAGTCAGCACTAAATGCTGGGCAATTTTACCCCAAGGTTTCCATGAGACAGTCCCTTCTTCTGTTCAGTCCAGTGCTGCTTGAACACTGTCAAGCAGCTGCTCTGCTCCGGGTTGGAGAGGCTCCCACACTGCTCCAAAACCCACCTGTGCAAGGCCCTGGGGTCGTTCCTGCTGTCAACTTTCCCTCCTTGATGTTCAGACGTGTTGTGCTCACTCCTGCAGAGGGGAAGTTTTGTCATGGAGCCACCTGTGTCTCTTCCTGTACTCCGTGTGGAGTCTTCCCTTGCACTCTCTGGATGTGAAAGCTGCACTGTGCATGGGACAGGCAGCATTTGTGAAGTCCATGCAAAACCCGTATCTTTCCCACATAACACGGAGCTCCTGTGCTGCTGTGCAGAGAGTTTTCTGTGTGTGGATGCAGGGGAGCAAGTGATTTGCTCCATTGCACCCACAACTCAGAAACAGCGTGACTATATAAGCTGGGTAGAGTAATACCAACACACAGTGACAGATGAGGCTACCTCAAGGATTTAGAGGAATGCAGGGGGAGAATTTCACTTTCCTGGAGTTGTGAAGTAATTTCTATAACATGGATACATAACTCCAGCTATGGAAATAAGATAAGGCACAGAAATAAAGGAGAGCTCTAGAGAATCAAAATTGCTGTTTGCCAGAGACAAGGATGGTGGCTGTGCAGCTACCTCTTCACCAAAGCCATTCTCTCAGGCTCAGTTTTCCAGGCTCCCAAACACAGGTAAAACATCATGAAGAGTCACAAACTGCTTTGTTGCCCCCCAGGCGTTGGCTTCTCTGGCAAGTACCAGCTTACCTATGCCTAAAGCCAGCACTGATTTCCTGCTAGCCAGCACAGCAACCCACAGCACAAAGTGTAGTACATGGACATAAGGAGGTTCCATGTTTCCAAGCAAAAGGAACCTAGTGTTGCTGTCAGTTCTTTGCAAGATACAAACAAACAAACTCCACCACACACACACACACAAAAAAAAAAAAAAAAAAAAAAAAAAAACTAATTCCAGTTACTCCAGTTATAATGTTATATTTGTAAGCATATTCCTACTGACAGGTAGTCCACATTGAAATGTGCCAATGTATTCACTTGCTTCATCGCGCTCAACCAGAAGTGACACGATGCAGATAATCAAGGCAAAACAGGACCATTAAAAACAAGAACATCCATCTGTCAAATAACAATAAAAGCCCTAGTCACTGAAATTTCGTGCAGCATTTGCTTTAGTTAATAACAAAATGGTTTTCCAAGACAAGATCAGAGCAAGAAACATTTTTAAGTGTTGGTGTTTTGTTTTTTTCCTCCCTCCAGAGAGGCTCTAGGCAGCCAAAATTAATTACCCCCAATATGACACCTTCACTCCTGCAAACACCTTCCAGCTAATTAGGGTAAAATATGTGCTTTGTAGCACTCAGAAAAAAAATTATTCTAGCTCATTTTCTCATCCATTTCCCTCTGCTCATCAGGCAAGAGAGATGAGCCAAGGATTCCATGATGTCTATTAGTGACTGGGCTAAACAAACCCAGAGAAGCGTGGAAAATGTTTTAGATGTTAGAGAAACAAGACACAAGAAGGCATCAAAAATAAATCCTTATGGGTTGTGGTGAACAAAAGTTTATGCAACAAAAATTCTTGTTTGTTCCAGCTAGTACTGCACTGCAGCAGAAAGCCAAATTGATATGGTTATGACTCCAAGGTAAACATTTGTCTTATGTAAGGGCATAACTTTTCAGATCTGATCTACAGTGCTCTTCTGCAAGAGAAATTTAGACTCCAGATTTATAAAATATGGAACTCCTGATAGCATTAGTTTCATTTTTAGTTATGGAAAAAAAAAAAAAAAAAAAAGATTGATAGTGACATGGAAATAACACTCAAATACCTATAGTATGAAAGCAGAGCTACAACCAAGTAGACAATAGGTTATAGGTTTCTGGCTTTGATATTTTAACTTCCCCTCTGTTAATTTTTTTTTTTTTTCCCCAAAGCATTCATGTGTGGAATGACATTTTTAGCCTGAAAGACTTTTTAAGGTAGAGAGATTCCAACAAAATGACAAAAAACAAACAAACGAACAACAAACAAAAATAAAGAAGAAAGAGAAGGTGGAGGAGATAGCACTAAAATTAATCTGACTTTTTTTTCCCCCTAAAAATAATTCCTGGGTTCATTTAATCTCTTTGAAAACATGTTATTATTATTATTATTATTATTATTAATATTTTTTAAAATGGCAGGTGCCACTTAAAAAACTTTTTTCTCTAACATCACACGGTACATGGACAGCTGAAAGATCTGTATGCCATCCAGAGGAGCTAAATTTCCTCTAAATACCTCATGAGGATCTAGCTGGAAAGGTTGTTTTTTTTTTGTTTTTTGTTTTTTGTTTCTTTTTTTTTTTTTTTTCTTTTTTTTTTTTCTTTTGGGAGAGGTTAATCATAAAGCAGAGTAAGAGATACCAACACTCATTCTGCTCAAAAATCACAGAAAGCAGAAAATAAGAGCACAAACTAGCAGGTAACCCAAGGGCTGTCATATATGAAGAACAGATTTGAGTGTGGGCTGTTGCATCTTAACTGAACACCCTAACCTGGTTATCCTGCCTTTCCCCATTGAATTGCCAGGTAGCAGTCTGAAACCACAGAACTTACTCTGCAGGGTGAAACAACTTTTAGCCCACTGCTAAAAACACTGCCCTGGCTCTGATGACCTCCTTGCAAGCTAATACAGTTTCTTCTTTCTGACACAACACAATCTTTGACCTGCAGTGAAGTCCCACCATAGGGGTTTATCTAGCAGAAAAATCCTTTTCCCTGGACTCTGATTTGCTTCTGTAATCAGTGTTTACAACCTCAAGGAAATCTGTGTAACAGAAACACCTCAGAAAACACTTAGCAACTTCTTGCCTTCTGAACATGAGATGAGGGGACAGTATACACTTTAACTCAAATTATCTGCTCTAGTTAGATTCAGGAATTGCTGTCAGCAAGTAGGATACCTGCTGGGACTCAGGGAAAGGAAATATTTATCCAACCATTGTTAAGCCATAATTGAAGGTTTAGGTTCACCTGAATGATGCTTACAGTAAGAGTGAGAACATTTTATCTGTCCTCCTAGCCTGTACTCCTTTTTCTGTTCATTTATGAAACAAAACCTGTTGAATGACTTACCAAGCTAAAACAATGTATCGTTAGCAAGTCAAGAGAGAATGAGCTACCTTAAAATAATAATAACAATAAATAATAAAATTAAACTATATATATTTTAGATTTCCAGCAGTAAACAGATTTTGAACTCTCAAAATTTCTTGATCAGATATTTCATGTTGCAACTGGATTGAGGAAACCTCCAACCATTTCACTTTGTTGGCTTACAATGACCATTTGTCCCTTCCACCAAAAGATACGTTGGATTTCTCCACTCTCTCTTAAATTGTCAACCTGGTTGAACTGAATGAGATTCACTTCTAATAGGAGTAAATACTGAATTACAGAGAAACAGACAAACAACAACAAAAACAACAGCTCGGTACATCACAGTTAATGCCACAACAAAATAAATTGACTAAAATACCACTAGAGTACAGGGTGTCTTTCAGAAACAATAAATCAGGACTCATAAGTGAAAGTGATTACATTTGCAGTACAGTTTAGAAGATTGCTTTGCACCATAATTTGAGAATTTTTACTGCTAGCTTGGTTTACTGTTTGGTTGTAAATCCTATTTAAATAATCCTGGAAGGATTGCTGGTTAAATTTAAATAATCCTGGAAGGATCGCCGCAGAAGCACAAAGAGCACCAGAACAAGTCACCTTGGAGTGTAGGAAGGCTCCAAAATTCAGGTTATGTGGCAGCCACCTCTGGAAGCCTATTCCATTAGCACCATATTAGAAGACCTTTTCTTCGTGTCAGCCTGCTAAATCCTGGGGGTTTATTAGGATAGTGTAAGGTTAACCAGTGACTAAATATCACACTTAATTACCAAGGCTGAGTTTATTGAGTTTCAGGAGCTCTTTAACAGATAAGTCCTGGAACGCATCATTATTGAAGTTTGAGGTCTAAGTTGAAATCCTAACCAAGCAAGTTTATTGCATAAAATGAAAACATCAATCAATCAATCTCAGTTGGATAATTTGCAACAGATGCTTCACACTAATCCTCTGCTATGGGTGGCATCCTCAGCATATGCTCTAAGAAAATAGGAGGTGGGAGAGGTGGGGAAGAAAACAACATGGATTTATTATTGTGTTTTGATAAGTCAAAGGAAAAATGTATTCAGTTTACAGCAACAGAAACAAAAAACACGTATGTGCAAGGATCTGGTCTCTTTTGTCTTAAGTTAATCTGTTAGAAATAAGATCTTTTCATTAAAAAATAAATAAATAAAAAAAAGCTAACAGACCAAATATCTCCTTCTGTTCATTGTCTGTGGGAATAACAGTGATACCAACAACAGAAAGCTTACCAAAAAAAAAAAAAAAAAAAAAAAAAAAAAGTGAAGAATTCTCTAAATTAGCATTTATGGATCACTCGGGGAACATGATCAAATAAAGAAGGGTAGCATCATACCACAGATGGATGCAATATCAAATACACTATGTCTTTGAGGGCGAGTTAGTCACTGTTTATTTATTTGTCCCTGTTACTGAAACTGTGCTAGGGACAAATTGTCTCACAATGAAAAAAAAGCAAGCAATTTTTAAGGGGAAATGACCCCAGTAGACAGCTATACAGCATCTGACCTACAGGTAAAGATTTGAGAAGCAATTAACATTAAATTTTTATGCAAGTGAAGCAAGAGGGGCAAAGACAAGGTAAGGATGCAAAGTTAAGATAAAGGTGAACTTTTACACACCCAGTAACTATTATGTTTTCCATCCATAAGGACAGCTGAGTCCCGTGGTGGTTTTGACATCATCATTGAGGTCCATAATATAACTCATTCACATATGAGCTAATCATCTTGTGACCTTTGTGGTTTAATAGAAAGACCTAGGCAGTTCTAGGACAAATCATCGGGCTCCTTACAGATATCTATCTTAGTAGGTGCTTCATCTACTTTAGCTGAGCTGAACCACAACATGAAAGCATCTCTTCTCACTAATCCTGAAGGATCACTAGTATAAAGCCTTAATACAGAATATAACCCCTCCACACTTCTGCTGTAGCTTTAGGGAAAAGCCACAATTAGTATTCCTGTTGTCAGGTTAAGTTGTAACTTGCTTGGAACAACACATGCCTGGTTCATCTAGAGTAAACAAGCAAAGAGCTTAGACCCGTGCTGAGACACAGCTTTGGTTTTCTGTAATCTCAGATGAAGGTTATTCGTAAAGATATACCTATGAATAAGCTCTAAGAATGGCAAGTATGACGAAACATGCAAATTGGATCACATCCACAACAGATAACATTGATTTAAGCTAGAAATATTTTCACTGATATCAGTGAGAACACAATTTGGCCAACAGTGAGAGTGCCAGGAAAAGTCCCACAACCAAGGTGCTCTTTCCAAAATAATTTAAAAAGTTATTAAGAGCCAGTTACCAAAGACCTGAGGCATTTACATAGAAGATGAATTTTCAAAGTTTTTTTGTACTCAGAAGACTTATTGTAGGACAGACAGACAGACAGAAAAAATGAAAGAGCTTAGCCCCCCATCTGCATTCAGTTTGCTGAGCACATTTGAAAAAAAAAAAAAAAAAAAAAAAAGACCTTAAATGATTATCTCTGACAGGCTCAAAATTTGTTTTTTGAGTGAAATGTGCTTGCTGTCATGTTGGTGAGAAAAGGAAGAGGGAAGAAAAACATAATCACAGTCATTTGAAACTGGGTGTCTAGTTTGCCAAAATGTGCCTGAATATTCTTCCCTGTTATTACTGTATTTCAGGCTGTTGGTTATACTTACGCCAGATAGAGGCATCAAAGGGTGATTTTTGTCTTTGTAGAATCTGTAAGAGGGAGACCAGAATTTTTAATATACATATATATATATTTAATATGTATGACTCATCAACTCTCCTTCTGAGTTATGAAAGACCTCACGGCTTGATTCAAATCTGGGAGGAAGATGGGAAGAAAAAAGTTTACTTTGTGGCCATAGAAATGTCTGGTTTCCAAATTCTTCATGGGGTGTCAGCAACTTATGAGGATATATATGATAATACTTAAACAACTAAGCATTTTAACAGGGATTCTCGGGAGCTTTTACAGGCTTTGAACCTTTAAAAAAGTCCAAGAACTAGTATTCATACTAATTCTAAAACAGAAGCAATGTATTAGTTAAAAGGAGCAGATGTAAATATCTATGTTTTAATTTTGAATGACTTTTCTGGTTGATAATTTGTTTAGTCAAAAGTCTCTTAAAGGAAGAACAGCCCAAATTAAATAAGCCTGTCTAGAATCTTCTCATTTATTTCTTAGAGAAATCCTGTCTCATAGGGAAGAACGAAAGCACTGAATAATAATAATAATAATAAAAATCTTTCTCCATCTTCTATGTTGCTGGCTTTTATTTTGTCTTTCTTGCTTTGGTCAGCAGGGTTAGACAAGTCAGTTTCTAAAATAGCCATAGTACAACTGTATAGGGAACATTGATAGTAAGGATTCAGGTTGCTAATTTCTGCTTTTGCTGTGAGATCCAAAATAGGATTATTTTTTTTTTAATATTTTTTTTTAAGTTGCTAGTTCCTGAAGTCATAATGGCTAGCAAAGACTCACTCTTTTTCTTCTTTTCCCCACTCCCCCTTAGTTAAGATTTCCATCATATCTCAGCAATAAAGGAAGAATATTTTTAAATATGACCCACAATAGTCCAGAGATTGGAACAGAAAGGAACCTAAAAACATACATCTCTGCAGAAGGAAGATTACTCTATGTAAACTTAACTCATTTGATGTTCAGAAGTTTGACTGAGATTTTTGATTGCTTTGGGTTAACAAGACTTAATATTTCCTACTGTTTCCTCACAAGCATCTTATAACCCCCCTGCTCCTGCATCTACAAAGTAGAGGGGGATTTGTTTGAAACTTTTCCCTATGTGAGACTGTGCAAAGAGGAACAGAGAAAACAGACACCCATCTTTTTCCTCACAGATACAGGGGGAGCAGGCTACACATACCACTGAGGTGTACAGATGCTCCTTGCCTTAGCACCACGGGGGCTGCACCCCAGAGCCCACAGCAATTTGTAGCCATGCCAGAACAAAGTGTTTGAGATCTCTGTCTTGAGGACAAGTTGCAGTCCTTTTCTTGCTATACTGGTAATCAAGTTGCTCTTCCACATACACATATATATGCATTTACTTATAGGTTTGTGTGTATATACAAATTTCTCTGGAAAGTATCAACACAATGGTTGGTGGCTTTTCATTCAAGTCATGAATACTGTACAGATATGTTGCCTAACAGCCAAAAAGTAGAACTCAGATGAATTAAACTACCTGGATCCAGGTGTCACAAAACAAGGCCAATAACATCATTCCTCTGAAGGAAGCTGTCTTTGCAAGGAAAAGTTCTTGGCCATGGATGGCATCATCTTAACAAATGGGTTGGGATGATTTTGATTAAGCAAAAAGGGAGGGTAGATACTTTTAAAATTACAACAGTAATTCTAAAGCTGAATGGCAGTTTAAGTCTTCATCTTCCCTTGCAGCACATAATTGAGGCAATATCATTACCTCATTACCAGAGGATACTGCTGTAAGCCTTGGAAGTGGCCTCTAAAGAGCCACTGACACCGCTTGAAGAGTTTTGAGAAAACACTGTATTTCAGGAAAAAAAAATTAATTATTCATCACATATTTTCTGACTGAAATGAAAGAGCCTTTGCATTTAAGCCATAGGCAGCACACAGCAAGAACTGCCTGAATGATAAAGCAGTAAAACGAGAGCTAAGAAAGCAACATGGACAAGTGAGCCTGATTATTTTATAATGCAGATGTGGCCCCAGGACTGGGACCCAAAAATACACAGATACATCATATACATATGCTGTAGTGCCACTAATTCCTGTACCAACTGATGATTTGTGTCTCATTTGATAATACACAGATTCTCTCTTCCTCCTCTCTAACCTCCTTCATACCATTTGTTTTCTTTCAGTCAGCTGTTGCAATTTCCAAATCTCTTTATCTGTTTCTAGTGACAAACTTGATACAAATCTACAGACAAAAAAATAAAAAAAAAATAATAAAAAAAATTACTTTGATGCAAATTGCACAGCTCTAGTTTTGACACAGAAACAATACATATGAAGTTCATATCCTTCCACTAGCTCAACCCCAGAACAAATTTTTGGCTTCTTACATGAATGGATTTACAACAACTTGCAATTATTGAAGAGACAGTCCTCCCCCTTTCTCTCCTAGGTGTCTCCTGCTTCCCATGCTGTCCATCTGGAATACCTCCTCATGGCCAGGTGCAGTCATAAAATGATGCTTCTCAGCCCACTTAATTGTCCTCAAGTGACAGATGGGATTTGACTATAGCTGGTAAGCCATAAGCACATGAAACAGATGAGCAGTTAATTAGCAATGCTCGTGTTTCTGTGCAAATATCTATAGAAACTAGATTAAAAAAAAAGATAGCCTTATCAAGCCAGTTCCACTCTCTCTCTCTACAAAAGAAAAAATGTGTTACATGGTACATTTTGAAAACATTTTTTTCCTAGCTACTTTTAAAATCCCAAGTGACAAATTTTCCATCAGTTCCCTTGGGAGACTATGCCACAGCCTAATGAATCTTGCTGTCAGGAAATCTTTTCTGTATGTTCAGCCTAAAGCTAGCTCTTGAAAAATTGAGCAGACAAACACAAGAGGGAAATAAATAAATAAATAAATAAATAAATAAATAAATAAATAAATAAAAAACAGATCTGATAATTCTATAGAACAATTTCTAAATACAGATCTGAGCCTTTATGTTTCTTAGGACATGTTAACAATTCTGCAGATAGCCACATTAGAAAAAGAATCAGTGAGTTTCTCTCTTTTGGATCTTGTTTGGATTTATCCTGCCACACTGTATAGCTATAAAGTTTCTGGTCATGAAGAAAATCATAATAATAAAAAGAGAGAGAGAAGAGGAGAGAGACTGCAATGTTAGAAATGAACGTGGTGATCCTAGGAAAAGGGGCAGTACAACCAGTCACTCTCATATTCCAGGTGAAAATCCAATGGTCAGTGTCTGTATAAGTATGCAGTCTTTTGACTCAACTTCCTTTATTCAAAGCACACAGAAGAACCTGGAGAACTTCGATGAAATAATCCCCTTCTGGGGCCAGCTACTCCATAAAATAACTCAGAATTTCCTTAGGCTTTCAGAGTAACTCAACAACACCCAAAAACTGTCTATATCTTAGCCTAAGGACATAAGCATTCAATGGAATTTTTTAAAATAAAGACATTTTAGTGTATTACTTCTACCATGCTTAATACAGTGCTTCCATTACTTTTTGTATACACTTGCCAGTCTTCTGATATTCTTATGTACTGAATCTTGATAAGTCTGTTTATATCTCATAACTGAAGGAGTTTAACAAAACAAGATGTGTCAGCCTCAAGAAACGAGCAAATTCCAGCTCCTGAGAACAGTTGCCTTTTTATCCATCCTTTTTAGCTTGGTTTGGATCCTTCCCTTTATTCTTTGCTGTCCAGGAAGTCTATCCCAAGAAGGATCAACCACAAGCATCTTACATGGAACACTAGACAAAGATTTTAGGAAGATTTGGGATGTTCAGAGAAAACTTCTCTGGAGATGCAAGGCAGTTGCCAGTGAGTTACTCAGCCCATATACAATTTTAGTCAGTCAGAGAATAAATGCACAATAAATATGACATATTGAAACAACCACAGGCTATTGCTAAAATATCTGTCAATAAATCAGTTGTCTACCTGAAGGAGTTTGCCCTGCCATACTTACATCCTGATCTGTTAGAGGGATAGAGCCCTGTATGTAGGATCTCAGCTATCAGGAATTGTAGCCTTCCAGTAAGCCTCCATTCTGGCCATGCTAAGGCCCCCCTTCATCTATATATTCATGTTATCACTGCTAGCCTCTCAAGTCAACAGTTCTTCAAGAGAAAAGGCAGCAACTTTTTTTTTTTTTTTTTTTTTTTTTTTTTTCTCCTCTCTTCATCTTAAAGAAACCTATAACACAACTCAACCTTTTATTTCCAAGAAGAATGTAAAGGAGTGCCTACATCAGCTACCAGAGTCCCACAACAAACCTCCTGGCACTCCTACCTAAACAACCAAACACTGAAACAGTCAAGAAGCCCAAAATGGAGATTGAACAATTTTCGCTTAACAAGGTGTGAAGCACTATAAAAGGTGTCTCAATTACTCCAGCCAGAGACTGTGATTATATCAGCATTGCTACCAGATCGGTGGTGCTAACAATTCAGTGAATTCTGCATTGAAGCTCTGTCTCAATATCCAGATAGAAGATCACTGTTTCTGCCCACATTTGCAAGCAACAAGTAATTAACACCTCTGCACCCTGCTGAAACACAGACAGGGTACATACAGCTGCGGGCTCAGCAAAACACTGCATGACGCTGTGCCATGGGGACCATAGAAATCAGAGTATCTGGAGTCAAATCAGATATGTGAAATATGTCATTCCAGAGCTATATCCAGAGTAGCATGTAGTGCTTGTACTAGTAGTCAGTAAGGGAAAACAAACTTAAAAGCACAGCAAGAGTACAATGATAATTTCCCAGAATACTCTCTTTCTCTGCCTCTTAGCTGCTTGTGGTCTAGCTAACATTGTTAGCTGGAGATGTCTTTGCACATGAGAGGGAAGAAAAAAAAAAAAAAAAAGCCTTTCTTTCATTTACTTCTCCAGTTGATCTATAAATCAATGAAAACATTTAGCGTCTCTGCATCCTAGAGGAAAAGGTTTCAAGCTTTTCACAATTCCAACTTGAGATGTTTATTTGTTCTGGACCTGTCACTTGCCAGTTTTACCTGTTGTCCTCTAAGGCTTGTATTAGAAGAGACAAGGAACAAAAGTATAATTCATGGTCTTTAGATATCTTTATCTTTTCATGTTAGAGTAAATCCCTTCCTGGCTGTGGAGTAAAAAGGCTATTCAATCATTTTTTTTTGTGCAAAAACTGCTCCATACACATGCTCCAGCTGCCCCTCTCTGCAGTTTTTCCAGTTCATTTTCCAGAACCAAAACAGTGTAACATCATTGATAAGGGCTGCCGTGGACATATTGGATATTGCACTGTGTGTTAGCCTTTACTGCATGTTTAGCACTAAAGGCAATAGCTGATTTACCATCACTGGACCACCATCTGCTGCACCAACAAAGAGTACTACTTTGTACCAGCCACAAAAGCTCACACAACATTTTCCAGGGGTGTCCAGTAGTTGTATACTGACTGCACAACCTTGAGATTTATTTCCTGAGCTGGGGGAGTACAGGAAGATATACCAGCAAATCAGATGTTCATGACATTAGTCAAAATCCCTTCCTTTTACCATTCCAGGTCAGTTATACAGAAAAGTAAATGAAATTATGAATGAATCATCACCTGAAAGATCTCAGACATTCATAAATCACCAGCTTATTGACAGCACAGGGAGTAAACTATCTATATTTAATGACTACTATTTTCTTACTTCTCTTGTGGACTACATGTGCTAATCACGATGATTGTCTTTGATTTATTGTCACGTTTCACTGCTACTGTAACCACACATTAACAGCCTTCCCATCAAGAAAAAACAAGTTAACATGCTGCTGCTGACTACATGATGAGGGAAGTGAGAGTGAGACCTGAACAGTAACAGCTTTTAACAGGCAGTGCATCTTCATGCAATTCACGACTGGATGTTAAGAGAGAGAGAGTGTGCTTGAGTAATTAAAGGAATTATCAGTTCAACTAACAGACATGGAGGTCTATGAGCATGTTTGGGGTAACTGAGGTTAAGACAAGTTAAGACTGGATAGTAGTCTACAGAATGAGGGAAAAGTTTCTATTCAGCCAAATGATGCCAAATGTGAAAGGACTGATTGACAGTTGCACTGCGGAATCTTCTTGGGTTTGTTGGCATTTTTCTATTTGTTGTTTGTCAGTGCAGACTTAAAGGCAGTGCCATACAAAAAAAACAAACAAACAAAAACAACAACAACAAAAAAAAACGGAGATCAAGGAAGATAAACTTTTTGCTGGGTTTACATAAGTAATTAAAATTTTTGTAGAGGATAAATTTTAATACTTTTTTTTTTTTTTTTTTTTTTCTTCTATATGAGCCATCTATGAGCAGTTGAGCAGTTTGTGTTTTTCTCAATGAGTAACTCTGCTAGTGATTTTGGGCCAGCTGAGCTTTTTGATTTTGCAAGGTTGACCATTTTTACTACCAGAGCCTGAGGTTATGTTTACCTGCACAGCAAGTACAGAGAGATGTGAAAACCTTGGTCTCTTCATCCAAAATCTGAAGGAATAAGTCAGCTATGAGCTGAAATAAATTACACCCTCTAGAACTTCAGCTGAAATAAGAAGCCCCCAAAATCAAGAGGTCAGATAAATCTTAGGTGAGGCATTAATACACAAATGTTGCATATGTTACATGATTTTATTCTATCATTGGAGTAAAATACCAATATCAGTAGAATTTTTTCTATGATGTATTTCTTAGGTCTGACAGTAATTCAGTCTGACAATTCACAGCAATAAGCAGAAAATATATGAAGACCTTTGGGTTTGACTGGATATATACTTGGAAGATTTTTAGTATCCCAAGATAGGTAGCTAAGTATAACTATTTCTGCATTATTTGGATAATTCCAGATTCCAGTATATCCATTTTCCTCTCTAATAACTATTAAACTATTCTAGCAACAATAAACAGGAAAATAATGAAAATGATCTTTTTCAACTATGCTAAAACATATAAGCAATTGCACAAAGGGGTTTGGTGCCTTCTACTTCAGCTGATGTTTGGTATTTAAATATTGTTTTTTGTAATAGTCTCGCTGAAATGAAAAGCCTAAATGAAGCTCACCAGTGGGCTTACCAGTAGCGAACACTACTGTAATTGCACAGTTCTGGGTTTGGAGCTGGTTTCCATTTCACCACTTTGGCACTACCTCACCATTGTATAAGCCTCACTGCACAGAAAGCCTGATTAATGGGCAACCTGATCAACAGCTCTGCTGTTGATTTTACATTTGATCATAGACTAGTTTAATACAAAATCCATGCCTTTTTTTTTTTTTCTCTTAAAAAATAGTAACAGTAACCCAATGCACATGGAAAGTGCCAACGATCAGTTTATTCATATTTCTCAGAGTCCTTAATGGAAGATGCAGTAAAAGCATACTGAGATTTTACTGCAGTGTCAGCATACAGTCCCCCAAAGCTTTGCACTTTAGGAAGATTTTGACTTAAATCATCAGGAGCTCTTCAATTCCCCTTTCCCATGTCTGAGAGATGAGCCCCCTGATAAGCATAATTGTTAATGCATTTAAAAGTGGAATAGTGATTAATTTCATATTAAATCATAAAATAACATGAACCATTCACCAGCCAAAGGCCTTTCTAGCACAAACAGCACTGAACTGCTGCATGAAGCTGATCTACTCTACCGGAAAATTTTCTCTCTCACTTGTTTAGCTGTCTTATCTTTCAGCTTACAAAAACATTGGCAGTGAAGTCTGGTGCCTGTCCTTTTCAGTTCCTTTCTGGTCAGTCATCCCCCCCAGCACCCTGCTGTATAGCTAGAATGCAGTGGTTACTTGTCTCCAGAGATGAGGAACTGTAATGGCCTATTTTGTCACAGCCCAAATCTCCCACTACAGTACCATGTGTTCACTGCCATTTTACCTTCATACTAACAGCTCTGTGAACCTTAAAGCAAATTCAGTATTTTTATAGCCTATTTTATTTGGTGAAATAGTTGAACTATCTGCTCCCTTTATGTATAACCAGCCACAACAAAGAGACCTACCAGGGCAAGAAAACATGAAATGAGAAAGGAAGAAAGAGATATTCTACAAAAAGAAATGGTACCATTTGTATGCCTATCAGTGGTCCTAAAAATGTTAAGGGAGTCAAACTTTGTTATTAACTGAGAGACAAGTTTCACTTATTTAAATTAGACTAACTTGATTACAATTTAGAAAGGAGAGGTTATGTTCTCTAAAAAATGCAAAAGCTTGTTTTCTGTAAAAGTAGGACAGAATGGCACGCTAAAGATTGTCACAATTAAAAAGTTCATTTTTTTATTGTTTGTGGATAAAATCCACAAACATTCAAGATGAAAAAATCAAATCAAATACAAAATAAAAAATATAAAATAAAATAGAAATGTGTATTCATATATTTTTTTCAGGCACAAAACTATCCACTAATGAAAAAGCTGATTGGAAATTCTTCATCACTTTCCATTAACCTGTGTCTCTCTTTTAACAAAATAGACTTGGGGAATCCCAGGCATATACTTTGTCTGCCTATCCTTTATAAGAACATAATAAACATCAGTACACTTAGTCTTAAGACAGGTCTATGACATACTTTATTATCTTCCATTGCAAAAGTGAAAAGCAAAGTTTGTGCTTATGACCAAGATGGATCTAGCCATAGTATATGGCTAGTATATGAACATACATACACAATGTGTGTTTATAGACATATAGATAATGATTTGGAAAAAAAAAAAAAAAAAAAAAAAAAAAAAAAAAAAACAAGGATTTCTTTCTTTCTTTCTTTCTGAGCTGATTTGTAATGTTTTATTAAAACAGGAAAAAAAATACTTTGTTTCAGTTGGACTCATTTAGCCTTTCCAAAAATATTTATTGATTCTGAAGTGGAAATATAATTGTGAATTATCAGAGCATTTCATTTGATATTACCATTTCCATTTCAGAATTGACTTAACTTCTAGTATATAAAAAGGGGAAATGTTCCTAAAATTATTCAAATTGTAATCTTGAAGGTTGTCCTCTTATACTCTTTGCAATGAAATGTGTGTTTTGGTAAGTTTTACTAAGTCCTGCATAAACTGTTTCTTGCAAAATTACTCTGACACTAAGGACAAAAACTTCATTATAACAGTGTTTCCTCCCTAAGTATTTAGTCTGGTTTTGTCCCAGAATAATATATATATATATATATATATATATATATATATCAGTATTAAAATGCACTTACAATCTACAGTCTAGTTTAATTAATTTTTAATGACTCTTAGAATTATTGCTTTCAAGAAAATTCATTATGATTTAATCCTTACTTTATTTTTTATTTTACACCAATTGTTTCAGGCATATTTGGCAAACAATTGCCTCATATTCCAGCCGTGTATTTTCCAGATTACTAATATTCATGGTTTGCTTAATCACTGTTCATACTATTTTCAGATTATTGGTCATCCAAATCATATATAGTACAGTTGCTGCTGCTTCTTTGAATGATTAAAACACTCAAAAACATGAACATTTGAATATCTCATTAGTCATACAAATCTCAGTAAAATTAATGGGAATCACTATAATTCAAGTGACCAATATCACTTAATGTCAGCCAAAGTCTAGCATGTTAACAAAAGTACAGACAGCCATCTTCCTCCTAAGGATCAATTTTCAAATGCCTTGAGGCAAGCTCAAGTGTCCTTCCTTTATCTGAGATTAGCATGATTGCATCACTTGATGCCCCATAAGTATTCAGCAATATCTATTACTCTATTACAAAATTATAAAGGAACTATGTGTTGGCAAGGTAAATGGTTTTATCTTCTTCCTGATAAGATTATAGAAATAAACAAAACAACAACAAATCAAAAGGGAAAAAAAAAGGAAAAAAGAAAAAAGGAGAGAAAAGAATGAACAATAGAAGGACCCTTATATATGGTATTGAATACATTTATAGCTACATGAAATATTGTTTTGAAGCAAAGTGGATGACAATCTGAGATCCCATATTAATTCTTCCCAAATAGTTCTCAGATGATGTTTTGTTTAAATGTCAGAAAAGCTTCACAAATTCAATCAGGAATGGATAGAAGAGAAACAGAGGTCCCAAGCTGTTCTTTTATTCTTAAATGTCTTTGCCACCTGTAGCTTCAAACATGGAATAATCAGCTTTTGGAACGAACAAAGCCTGGTTTACCTTCTCAAAATACCTTGACTGAAGAAACAGGCTTATGAAGACAGACCTGATTTGCTGCAGAACTGAAGTCTCAAGCTGCCATTTGCCTTTCACCAAAGCCAACAAGACAAGACATATTTAAAAACAGCTGACTGCAGTGTTCATTTTTGTCCTCTATATACTTGCCAGTATGAGAGGAAGAGAGTGATTGTGAGAACATGTGAGTGCAGCTACATCATACACTGAACTTGGGAGGGTTTTCATTTAGTTTTTCCCAAAAGATTATTGAGTTCCATTGTCAGAATGATTTTTTGAGGAAGAACTGCACTTAAAATATATACAGTAAGCACAATAAGCTCATCAGAGTTCCAACATATACTAAAATCATACGAAAAAAGAAAAAAAAAAAAAAAAAAAAAAAAGAGTTGAAAGCAATTCCTTAAAAGAAACACAATTAGACTAACATAAACTGAGTATAAAGCTCTGGAGGTAATAGAGACAGCACAGCCTAACAAAAACCTAACTCTCAATTCTTTCTCCAGTGTCTGGCCAGATGATGGTGTGAGGACCATATATGATGTCCTGTCTGTGTAACATCTATCCCTACTAGGTCTCAGTTTCAGTTAGGTCACTGCTTGATCTGCCTGTGATTTAACACTAACTACAGCAATGCAGAAGTAGCAGGATGTGTCAAGTAAGAGACCAGATCAATGAGCCGTGCTGGAAAGAACTGCAGTAGCTGTTCCTTGGCCTGAGGACGTTATTTATTTTTTAAATGTAAATCCTATAGTTGAGATAAGATGTCGTGTAGCTTTGATTTTTCCATTCTGTGGTAGGACGCTAATGTAAGGTAGAAGTGACCAGTGCACAGAAATTCACCACATCCTACTTCAGCCTTCTTGCAGGAGAATGAATTTCTTCCTTTTCATGGCATAATTTTAAACACAGGAAAGTTTCCTGACCCACAGATCCACACGGTTGACACAGACCTTTGTTATATGATTCACAGAATTAAGCAGGTGAAAACTGTGAAAGAGGAAAACAAAACATTAAGGTGGGTATGAACTGTAGCCATTTGATGTCCAGCAGAGAAGAGACAGGTCTCAGTCTGTCAGCTGCACTCTGGAAAAGATACCCTATGAAGATAGGCCTGTTACGTTTTAGAGGGTGTTGCACATTAATTTGAAAGCTTGTTGCTATGTTCTATGAAGAGTTGAGGGGAGGAGCTATAACTATTAATGAGTGATTCATCTGCTCAGTGAGAAGAAACTCTTTGTATTTGATGCAAGGGAAAAAAAAAAAAATAGCATTCTCATTCCAATCACTGATTCAGGGAGATGAAAGGAAGATGGAGAAAATGGAAATGAATGCACAAAAGCTCGAGTAAATTTTCCATGTTCATCAAAAGACTAAAACAGGTTAGATGTGACAAATAAAGCACCCCACAGTGGCTCAGGAAGGGATCATCTATGCACAGTGTGACTAAAGAGACATGTCATAAGACCTTCTTTACCTTAATCAGGCACTCTGACTCTGCAGCAAGAAGGGTCACACAAATATCTGAAGCGACAGAGACATCTCCTTGGCTGTATCACTGCTGATTCTTCTTTCCCTCTTCCCCTTCACCCTACCAAAATTTCTCCAGTCTTTCTTCAGACATGACCCTCTTTGCCCACAGTGCATTCCCTTTCAGGAATATTCATTGGGCTGCTCCTTACCTCCTCTGCTCCGACTCTCTGACAGTAAAGCCTGAAAGTTCTGTCCAGTTCACATGAAACTACTGACACTCATCCCTAGATCTGCAGGGGAATGTCTTTTAATGAGACACCTGAAACTTCCTTTCCTCCCACTAGCTGGAGAAGCAACAGGGTATGGTGCCAGGAGACCATAGACAAGTGAAAATTCACCTTCTGTTAGGCTCCTGGGTCACTATGTAACTGTGAAGCTCCTCAATAACCTTCTCCCTCACCCTGAGATGGTGAGGGAGAAGGCATTCAAAATGCATTTGGGTAGCTGAAAACAAACGATGTGACTATGGTGACGAGGAGAGGTCACACTGTCAGTGCGAAGTGCATGTGAACTGAAGTGCACAGTATGTGAACATGGCTTGGCCTGCTACATATTTGTATGAAACAGGATTAGGAAATACTATATCTCACAGTGGTGTTTCTCAAGCAAATTGAGATTTTTCAGAGCTATATGCAAGATATTTTAGCCTGTGAAAACCCATGGTCCTCTCCTCTTCATAAAAGTTTCTGGGATTTAAACACATTTTTCTAGCAAACATTTCCAGAGGAGATAAGTTATCTGACCTCATGACAGAGAGAAAGTGCAGTCAATAGTTTGGAGAACAAGGAATCAATGTTGTACCCTTATTTAAAAACCAATATACTGTAAACATCTGCCAGTAACAGTAATAACATTCACTTACACTGGAGATAACTGATACAAAATGCCAACTAGCCATTAGTTTAGGAAACCAACAAAATGGTGTCAGTCCAGATAACTTATGTTCTAACAATACTGCTTGGCTTTTTTTCATTTTTTAGCTCAGTACATTTGTTTCACATACAAACCATGCAGTTCTTTCTAAGTATCACATGTATTTACCTAGGCACAGGAATATTCATAAAAGGAAGGAGATCAAATGACTATAGAAATAACTGGGAAGGTTTTGATTTTTATTTCTGAGGAGATAGACTCTTGTTGTTGGCCTCTTTCAAACCAGACAGAGACTTCTGAGCAAGCCATGACAGGATTCTTTTTTTTTTTTTTTTTTTTTTTTCTTTCTCTTGACTTTTCCTTTTGCCATTTGACTGCTCATAGTTTTCATTCTGTACTGAAAGGGCAGATACATTTTTTAAGGCTGTTAACAGAAGGATCCAATATAAATTCTGGTACAGTCAGTTTTCCTTTCTAGCGCATGTACAGGTGCTGCCCTTTCACTGATATCACAACCCACTTGTCCTGCCAGTGCAGCAGAGGATGAGACAAGTTTAAGACATCCTCTTTTCCTTTCCCATTTTAATTTTTATCTTTAGACAGCAACAAAAGATGGATTACTCATTCTGCCTGGCATATAGACCGAAGCTTTTCTGACGAGCTTAGACATGACTAGAGAATGGCTAGGGACAGTTTGCACCTGGTGCCGTTCTGAGCTCCCTTGCTCTTGAGGCTGTCAAAGCCAAATGCAACTCCAAAAGAAGGATTTTTTTTTAACTTTCTCTCTAGTATACGTATTACTTCCAACATAATACATGTCTGATCCCTGTAGTCCAGCAGGCTTGACCATATTGAGGTCTCTCAAAATCTGTTTTTCTCCCAGCAAAGTCAACTTGAACTCTACAGTCTTAACTGGACTGTTGTGGCTATTTGTCTCAGACCTGCACAGAGACTTTTGCTCAGCCCTGACCTGCCTTCTCTGGCTTCAGGGAAAAAGAGTCATACCGATAACTTTCTGCACCAGTGCCATACATGTGTTTTCCAGGGATTTTCAGTGCAACTTTAATATTATTAAATTAGACAAGGTGTTTTCAACCACCATGTTCTTTCTATTGATTTCATCTTTAATCCAGCTTTCTGTGCAGCTCAGCACCTACATTGGTATGCACTGGGATGCACCAGCTTTGCCGCTCACCTTCTGACCAACCAGGGTCCAGGGCCTTGGATTTACTGCTATTCCAGGGCCCTCTCCTTATCTCACCTCTTTTCATCACACCATGTTGATAGCAGAACATCTGCTGGAGGATTAGAGACCAGCTCCGTCCTGAGGAGCAATTAGCAGAAACATCCTAAATGCTCCCTTGTACTGCACGTACTGTCACTGCAGACATCCTTTCATGACTACTCTTATTTAGCTAGAGTAATCTCTCAGCACATAAACTGTCTGCATCTGGAGGACTGGTTTCAAGAGCAGTCACTCAGAGGCCTTGATACCTCAGGGCAAACATTGACAAGACGCTCCTGGCAAAATCCCGCTTGAGTAAATTGACTTCCAGGTAGGGGTTGGCAGGCAAAAGTTGTCTGGACCCATGAATGGGAATGAAAGTACTAATAATTGCCTTAGCACAAACTGAGAGAAAAAAAAAAAAAAAAGCAAGCCTTTTGATAAACTAGGAATATTTAGTTCCAGTTTGAATGACATATTTATTTGTAATTTAGCAAAATGGGATTTGAACACAGCCTCTTTTAAGATTAGGTTTTGTATGAATTGTTTTGTTTTGATACAAAATGAACAAACTAGAAAGAAATTATTCAATTTCTCTTCCATAAAAAGTAAGATGGGGTGTTCTGACAATTTTCTACCTACCGGTGGTTTTTTATTTATTTATTTATTTATTTTCAACCAGGGAATTCATAAACCTGACCATTTTCCAAACATATCTCATTCTGATAAATCGATATTTTAATGAGCATTTTTTCACTTAAAAAATCCCACTCAGCTCTCTTCTATCTGGGTCAACAAGGATTCTGCATAGGACCAGAACCTAACAGCATATCTCTTCCTTTTCCCCCAAGCTTTCAAATCAGCATTTTTAAATTAAAATTATATTTTCTGACTTCTGAGAATTTCACTTGCTGCTGCTACTGCTCATTTCATATTCTGAAGTTGGCATCCTGAATTTGTCACAAATGTTATTTTATGAAGATGAGGGTGTCATCAGAGACCTAGATCATGGGCAGGACAGAGAAAATGACAGGAAGAAAGAAAAATCGGAAACACTGTCATACAAATATTCCAAAGTGTGGAGACAATTGCTGCTCCTAGGGAACCAGAAAAACTTATAAATGACATGCCCTTTTCCCAGTTTTCCACAAAGCATTACTGTGCGCCTTTTAATGACATGTTTACATCTGTTAATTTCTTGTGAAATTTTGGCAGCCTCCCACAGAGAAGGTAATTTGAGTTCCTAGAAGCAGAAGTACCGCTTACCAGTTCCCCTCCCTCCTGTGCACCCTGTGTGGAGGTGGGCTGGGTAGTAAAGTGGCAGCAGGCCCTTTGCTGAGGTGCTTTATCACGCTGGGTGCATCACACCTGGATACTACCCCACCTGTTGTCACAAGTTCCACTGATGGTTGGAAGCTATTTAGTAAGTGCACAGCTGAACACTGCTAGAGTAAATCCCAGCATTTCCCTGACATCCCTAGTCACAGTATTAGGAGACATGGATAACCAAGTGGATAACTGGTTAAGGTAAATAGGAGAAATAAGGGAAAAAGTAATGACCCATTTGGTGTTGGGTAATGGATTTCATGGCAATCAGGACTAGCTGGAAGGAACCATGGATGGCTTCTTTATACCTTTCACAAATACCGTTACTGTTTTTCAGTCCAGCACCTAGAGGACAGTCACTCTCTCCATAAAATTAAACATATGACAGTATACCACCATGAACCCAAAAGCAAGCATGGCTGAATGCTCAGGCCAGAAAGAAGACTTGAGTGCAAACTTGGAACTACCCTTTTGCTCCTACAGATGATCAAGGCTGTACGTCAAGGCTGCAATGTTTTAGCAATTCAAAAAGGGATATTTGCCTGGGTGTGGTGGTAAGCAGGCACTGCCACCACCTCCTCCCTTCCCTCCATACGGGTGGAAAGCAAACACAGCTATGAGAGTTGTCAGGCTGCAACCCCTCCCCAAGCAGTCAAATTAAATTTAAGTCACCTGAAGTATATTCCCACCTTTGACTACTACCAGTTAAACTTTGATAATTTTGAAACAGCCCCCACAGGGAGAAAAATAATAATAATAAAAACAAAATACAATGAAACAATCAGATGAATCTAACACGATCGCATTTCAAGGTTCAGTCAGTGGTCGGAGAGTCCCCTGCAAAGAGAGGGAATGGTAGCACTTTGACAGGGACTGGCAGGGAGCTGTCAGCTGGGGTCCAGCTGCGCAGCAGGCAGGCAGAGGCTGCCGGGGCAAGGCTATGTGTGCCATTTGGCATTCCCATTGGGAAAAATCGGCAATCATGTTCCAAATGCAAATTTAAACAAGGAGTACTAATGCTGTAAGGAGTGGCATGGGGCAGAGGGGGCAGCAGCAAATGGTGCCTATTGGGCACAGGTCATGTTTCTCTCTCTGCACAGTGCACCCAGAGCTGCCTGCTTGTCCCTGTGCCAGTGCCCCGCACAACCAGACATTGGGGGATGCCAGGAACAGATTAGCCCAAAAGATAGCAGAGCTGTGACAGAGAGAGGAGGGGACAGACACTGCCTCTTAGACTCAGAGAGTGAGACGGTAGAGGTCTTTGCTGCAATTCATTCCTAAAAAAAAAAAAAAAAAAAAAAAAAAAAGACTTGGTTGAACATGAGTTCTCTCTGTCCCCTCGTACTGTTGTTTATTTTTGATGGCATCCCCTCCCTCCCTGAAAATTAGCAGCAATTTAAGGGAAGGTCTGGAGCTTTGCTTTGCATTGCTGCGACAAGGCAGCGATGAACAGTGCACACCAAAAGCACTCTGTTGTGCTCAAGTGGCAATCTGTAGGCAATGCAAACTAACCACCAACCCAGGGCAAGCTGTGAACAATGAAGCCCTAACCAGCCTGAAATACAGCAAGAGTAAAAGTAATTAGCTGTCTCTCTTCCTCTCACCACAGGCTTGAATTTGCTTAAGCACATCCTCTGTATACAGAGGATGTCCAAGGCAGGCTTCAATAGAAAAATGATGCCCTGCAAGACAGCATTTCCTCCTTCCTGAGGAACAGAAAATACCAGTGACAATTGTGTGGCATCTGCTGGGTTTATCCAGTGAGCATTCTATAATAAAGTTAAGAGGTGTCAATTTAATAATTTGTGACTTTATTAAACTTAAGTAATGTTTACTCTTTGCCTTTCAAAGTCTCTCTTCTCATCAGAAGCGTTATTCTGCCCTATTATTCCTAAAGATGGAATATGTAAAATAAACCCCACTCTAAATATTGCCATGATACTGCCCTAAAAATATTTTTTTTTTAAAAAAGTACAACAACAACAACACACTAGATAATCCCTGGAAAATATATATATATATATATATACACACAACAAAATAATCTTTCTTTAAATCAATGCTATTTGTCTCCTTTGGGTAGGAAAGAGTTACTCAGTTTAAGATACCTTCCTTGCATACATTACCATAACTGACCACTACACATTTCCAGTTAACTAATCCATCATACTGGGACTTGTTGACTTAATCACTTATTTCTACTCTTTTATTCAGTCATGCACTTGTTCTCGAATGCCAAGGTGTGCATGTGTCCACGCAAGTCAGGGAGAGACTCAGGTTCAATTTTGCTACTTCTTGTCCTGTGGTGCCATTTAAATGCTTCCCCCCACCCAAATTCTCAGTGCAGAGAGCCTATATGTCTGATGACGTCAGACAGACATGACATAGCATATACCTGTTTGTGTACTCCATCACCCGCATGTCCATCTTGCCAATTTTGGATGTCCATCATCAGTGTCATCACCTTACCAAAAATACCAGCCTCTGTGACAGTGAGCACAGAAGTGGCTGCCTTCTGCCCCTCCATCCCCCTCACTCCCTTCCCTTCCCTAGCTTTTTTAGTGCCTTCCATTTCTTCAGATGACATTTGACAAGGTCCTCACACTTCTACTGCATGTTTTTATATACAGCAGAGTTGACCTGTCCAGCAAAGTTCTTGCTTAGCTTTACTGGCTGTACAAATTCCAACAGAAAGCTGAAATAACTTTTGCAGCTTTCTCCCATCTCCCAGGTTTTCCTGTATTAGAAAACAAACTATTATCCTTTCTTTCAAAGGTCTTTCCATCATTGTTTCAACACTGTAATGAAAAAAAAATCACTATTGGCACTTAAAAAAATATTCTTTTTGAACTGCCTTTTCACGTCAAGACAGAAGCAGAAGCTGAACTGAGATTCATGTCTCTACAGGAACATTCTTAACAAGGCTAACATTAACAGCAAGGTAAAGTTTTACATTTCTCCAATGCTTTTAAAATGCATAGCAACATATTTTCTTGCAATCAGGGAGTTAACTATACAGAAATGTTCTGTGTGTGTATCTATAGTTTTTATTACAGCTATGTAGTTTATATACACACATAAGAAGAAAATAATACTTACCTTTGAGAAGTAACATTTATCCCAGGTTTGGTAAAATAGTCTCAGACAGGCACTTAGACCTTCTTTCTATGTCATGCATCCTTTTTTTCAGAAGAAGATATAATCAGAAAAATCCTGGTTGGTCTCCAGCTAACCAAAATGCAGACTAGATTGTTTGGCAGATGCAGCCAAGTAAAGTCCAAGTGTGTGAATCCCTGAGACTCCTTATTCAGTAATATCCAAAGCACAAAAAAAGGGAAATAAGAAAGAAGGAAAGAGGAAAAAATTAAAAGTGAATAACTTGTTCTTTTCCTGTTTGGTTTGAAAAAAAACAGTCCTGGAGGACTAAGCAGCCTGCACACTTTTCAAGCATCCTGATCTTAGTGCATCCCAAGGTAACACATGCATTTTGGTACTGCAAGTCTTCAAGTTCATACTAGCAAGCCCAGCTTCCGTGTATGTGAGTGTGTGTTGGGGAGGGGGGTCGAGTTGTACGGTGAGGGGGAGAGGAGAGACAGGGAGAAACACGCACACACTCACGCAGAGATGGAAAAAAGGAAAAACAGCAAACTGGAGTGATCTCACAAAGTGCTCTAGATGGCAGAGCCTGCACGGCTTGTAAGACAAGCAATGTGCACGCACAAAAAAAAAAAAAAAAAAAAAAAAAAAAAGGAGAGAGAGAGAGAAAACAGGAAAGAACTAGCAGGCAGCTTCAGGAATTTCTTCTTACCTCTTCTGACGATGCAACATACAGCAAGTGCTTAGTGCTGTATACGAATCCGGGCAGGCACAACTCTGTCAGACCCCTCACTTCTGAAATAAACAAATATGCGGTGTAGGAAAGGGAAGAAAATCAGGAAGCAGAAGAAAGAAGGGTACCAAAAGAAGCTATTAAACAAGTAAGAATATCAGGGAGGAGGCTTGAGTGGGTGGGAGACAAATAGTTGGCTGGGAAAGAGGCATCCAAACTCCTGGTCCTAATACAGATTGGCTCTGTAATTATGTGGCAAAGCACTGCCTCCTAAGCCATTGCGTAATAATAGAAACCTAAGCTGTGTAGACACAGCCTGACACGCTAAATCCTCAGGAGCTACACTCAACATTTGTCAGTGGAAAGCGTGTCAGTTCTCTGGGGGCGGGGGAAGCTGTGGGAAAAGAGAAGAGGAGAGAATTTTACTGCAAAATGCACAGGCTGCAGCTGCAAAGAGCTCTCAGGTGGTGCTGATGCCAAAAGTGTTATATAGGGAATCGTATAGAGCTGTATCTGTATAGGGAGCAGTAGACAAATAAAGTAACCCTATCAATCCATTCATCCTATTCAGTATTAGAAGAATTATCCCTTGCTATATTTTAGTAACTTAAATGACAGAGAAGAGCATGTACAATTTTATTCTATGTTAAATACTATTATTCCTTTTGTTTGTGGTGAGGAGTAGATTTCCCTTTGTACCGAATGATACTGGAAGGTCTAAATAAAACCAGAATTGAGATAAAAGAACTCAGGAGGTTTGATCAGCCTTTCCCATTTACTGATAATTCCTCTCTCCAGCCCTCTAGACACAAAGACACGTACATTTTTCTCTGCCTCCCTTAACTGAAGAGGATCCTAAATGAGCACTGACTAAACAAGAGTAGGCAAAGAAAAAAAAAAAAAAAAAAAAAAAAAAAACAAATTCAATTTACCAAACACCAGTATCAGTACACCAATAAACAGACCAATTCGTAAAGCCTTTGGAAGGAATCAAAAACCAAAAAAGAAGTACAACTTTGCAGGAAATTTATTTGGAAATTGTGAACCTGGTTCACACCTTTGGTCCATTTAGTTCAGTGACCTGCTTCTGGACAGTGATTGGTAACACACCTCCGAGAAACCTGGACAAACTCATGCAGCCAGAGCTAGACAGACAGAGCTAACCTGTTAATGGACAAAGCTTCTCCTTAATCCCTCTTCTTTAAAGATTAGTTAATGCACTGAAGCATGAGCAGGGGACAGTCTGCCTCTGCACATCCAGAATGAAAACAGAAGGCATGATTCTGAGGTCCTTTGTGGCTGGCATAAAGTACACCCCTCTTTGAATACCCCTGACCTAAAGAGTAAAATTGGATGCTTTGTAAATATCTCAGTGTGAAGAAAAGGAAAAGGAAAAAGAAAAGGAAAAGGAAAAGGAAAAGGAAAAGGAAGAAAAAAAGAGAAAAAAATGATATGAATTCAGAAAGAGCTGTAGTATTTCAGTCTGAACAGTGAGAAGTTTGTCTTTATAGACTAGTCTACCCTGGCTACTGTCCTCACTTACTCCTTACTCCTTCTGGAAACACCAAATATATTTCAAGAGAATATTCAGTGCAGCTAGGAGAACCAGATCACTTAGCTCATGTGTAGGTATCAAAACTGGCTTCTAGAAAGTCAAAGAAGACTCTATTGAAAACTCTGAAGATATACTTAAGACTGCATAGAACAAAACATACCTTTATTTTGGAGGGGTTCATGAAAAAGACTGTGCTGCAAACTTCATATTGCTTACTGTAACCAGTCCTGCTTCCTTGCTCTCTGCCTGCTGTGTCCTTGGGTGACTCCCTGTACACTAAGGTGAAGACTGCAGAAGTTGCATGTAAGGGAGCCACACCATGGTAAAACAGAGGAGGAAGGACTACAGACAGAGCAATCACCTGTCTATTTTGCAGCATATCCCATTTTTCTTGACTTTACAGGGAAGAGGGCTGTAGGGCTTTTCCTGGGAGGAAGGCTAAGGGTTACAATAGTAGGTAACCTTATTGGGCACTAAAATACGTGACCTGTTTAAAAGAGTTGAGAAGCAAGTAACTTCTGCACTTGACAGTAAGAATGCTGAAAAAAATACATCATTTTCTGGATTACTAAAATATGAACTTGGGAAGTTAACTTTAATCCTAGCTCCTGGGAATCCTGGGTCAGGCATTTTGGCTAGAAAATCTAATAGAAGCTCCAATCATGTCAGTGCCTTATAAAATAGATGTCAGTACTTCACAGACAGACAAGACATTTCTTAATGACATCAGGAATTAATAATAGACTTTGGGACTAGTGTTTCAGAGTCTGATTTGAAAGAAAATTATTGCTTGCAATGGCAGAAATCAATGAACTCCATCAAAACACTCCAAAAATCTTCCAAAAATCTTTCACCAACTACAATTTTGACAGTGTTCATTCCCAAAGGAAAAATCAAACAACCCTAGCAAAAAATATCCCAAAAGTACCTTTCACGAGGCAATGTGTGTTCTTTAACTCCCCTTGATGCCCTTTAGGCAAAAGTCAGAGTTCTCTGGGGTTCACCCTCTGGCTTCTTTTCTCCACTAACCATCCCAGATAAATATTTCTTCTCTCCCAAGTATGGATCTTCTCAGTGAATTTAACCTCTTTCTTTCTTAGTCGTTCTCCAAGAAAGGAAGAAATTATTTCCACTCCACTCCTACATTAAGGCCTTCCCTCTCTCTGATCCCTCCTTAGTTCACAGTCAGCCAACATAGTTGCTTTGGCTGCATCTGCTCTCATTTCCACCTCCAGGGCTAGCCCATCACCACCCAAAGAGCTACAGAAGAAATCTTGCTCTGTCTAGGTGTTGGTAATCTTACTGGCCCACAACACTCACCTCTGGAAAGAACTGTCAAGGTTCAATGCCCTGTTCCTGTCTTAGATCTAGAAAATTCATGAGAGACCACGATCATAGACGACTCTGAGCTTACTGAACCTTTAAAACTGCTGCATTGCTGAGCTGCAAAATCTTTCAGAGATGTACCAATTCCAGTGCCCCAACAGGGTGGATAATTTAAATATGAAGACATCTCATAAAGCCTTACAACTACATTCATACAAGTTCCCACTTACACTGGAAGCTACCCAAAAGAAACAGCTTGACACAGAACCTCTGAGGTCATGCTCTCTCTCCTTTAACATACAGTGTTAGACACAGTACCTGAACCCAAGGAAAACTTAAATTAGGATTAAGACAAAAAGAAATTGAGGTGCTTTTACAACGTCCAGGACAACTTTAACTGCTACAGACATCGTTCTCCTGTCCAAGTCTGGCAGACGATATGTTAAAGCCTTTGGCCATCTGATTGACAGTACAATGCAGCATGTACATATAGACTCCAGAAATTTCTGCTTCCTGCCCACGCCCTTCCAAACTGAAGGAGTCAGCACTGGTCCATATGACTGTTTAACCAATGGTTGCCAATCATTTACACTGATTGAAGGACAGATTAAAAAAACACCAACATTTGGTCTGTGACCCTGCTGCTGAAAACTGTTACTGGGATCTGAACCTACCAGCTTTCAAACATCAGAGATCTGGGGAGAAACCGTACGTTTCTTGGGTGTTGTTCAGTTCAGCTCTTCACAAATCACTGAATGGCTGTTTACACACATATATGCCAGTACAAAATATCCTTTTCACATCCTCCACCCACCCATCCCTCTGCTTTTAAAAGCAGCTTCAGCCAACAGACAAACTGAATATGTTTTATTTCTGTTTCCTGCATCTTATCATGGGGAAATCCTATTCTCAAATTTTTAAACTCAGAGATCCAACAGAGAGCAGACATTGATTCGCAGTGCAGTGGAATAAATTGGATTCTTGAGATTATTGGTGAGACAAAGGCAGCACAGAAGCTCCTTGTTGTCAGGTACTGGTATAAACAGTATAGACCAATGTCATATATGAACTATGAAAATTAACTTCTTTAAAATATGCCAGTTACTCCACAATAACTTTTACTTGTCCATCCTGGAGCTTAACAAAAAAATAAAATAAAATAAAATAAAATAAAATAAAATAAAATAAAAAAAAATAAAATAAATAAAATAAAAAGGCCAAGATTCGTTTCAGGTCAAAGAATCAATTACACATTCATTTATCTATTCCATTTTAAACGTTCACCTCAGCTGGAATAACCAGGATACTTTTGTAAACCTTAAGGGGATTCAAAGTAACTTTGAAGATGCTTTGAAAGAAGGATAGTATATTTTTGCCCCAGGTTTACTGTTCTTTCCAGGTTCTCTCTTAACAAGCAGGGAAATACTTGTACTTCTATTTCACATGATCACAAGTCCAGCTCAGTGAGTTAAATTTAATGCTCTTTCACTGATAGGTTAAGACCAGAAAGCATCATGGCCATCTCATTTGCCCTTCCACATAATGCCCATCTCATTTGCCCTTCCACATAATGCCCGTTATAGAATTCTTCTCTGTGGTTCTTGCATCAGTCTTCATACTATTGGCTGATATAGAAAATATCTTTTTTAAAGACAGTCTCTTGATTTAAAGATTTCAAAAGATGGAGCATTCATTCCCCTCTCCCTTTGTAAGTCAGTCCAATTTTTAATTGCAGTCATTGTGAAAAAAGTCCACACCTCATTTTGTTAGTCAGAAGATTCAGGTATTTTATCAAAAGTCTAGAGTGAAAATTATGAATTATAGCTGGTATCTCTTGATCAGAAAACACAAAATGAGGAATAGCTGAAGTTTCTTCCAGATAAGTGGATTTGTTCCACTGGGTGCTAAAAAGTGCTATTTGAGACCAGTGCAATCTATTTACTCAACAAATAAACAAACAAACTTCTTGTTTAGTGGCCATCTGCTTCAGCACAGCATTCATCAGAATAAAGAGACTGTGCTGCCAATGCTTCCCCAGTGCTTGTAATTTGATGGAAGGTACAGCATTAGCTTCCAGAGTACATCTGCAGGCAGTGGTACTCTGCTGCCTGCCCATCAGAAAGCAGCACCTCATCCTGGTGGGTTTGCAACGTTTGGCTTTCATCTTTTTTGTCCACAGAATGCTCTCAGCTGCCACTAGAACCCAGGTTGGGAGCAGATGCTCCCTGCGCACTCAGTACAATAAAGGCATGACACAAGTGGAGTGTGGATAAGAGCCTCGATTTTATATTTTGACTCTTGACACACACAACAAGGGACACTAATCTTTTTCACTACTGAAAGAGGATATGTGGCCTTGGTATGCAGCAGGGGGTTCCTGTTTGGAGAGAATGCTGTGATCCTTTTGTTGCAATTCCACAGGCATCAGCAGCAATGTAAAGGAGGTCTGGCTCTCTGTCTGGGTGGGGCCTTCCTGCAGCTACTCCCTGTCCAACCCCACGTTTGAATCAGTTGAACCTTTACTTTGGATGCACTGAAATGGGTCTGTGAAATGATAGAGGTCTTGGTTTGCTTTGTAATTGCTACTTAAAGAAAAGAGTTGTGAGGGAGAGAAGGCTGTTTGAGTTTTTTAACCTCCAAGGAGATGAGAATCACGAGAGATTGGGGACAGGTAAACCTTAGGCAGGATTTGACATCCAGGGATAATGTGGTGAAACCAGTCTTACATTAATCATGTGAGAAGAACAGGAACTCTAACATGGAGTGGACAAGAGCACATATCTAGGACAAGGTCATCTCTTTAAGCTGTTTACAAACCATTTGCCTTCCTAGCTCTCAGGCACCCACCTGATACTTTCAAGATTGCATGTTTCAGCCTTTGAAAGGAATGGTTACCATTTGGTATAGAAGTACTCTGGAGAGGGTAGAGTCTTAGGCCAGACCATCGTTTTGTAGCAAAACTAGTGCCTCTACCGTAAATAAAGTCAGTATTTGCTAAGAGTTGCCACATTATAGTATGAAGGTGGCAAACTGGAATGAATCTATCAATAACCTCAATAATCTGCACTGTAAATTGTTGGAAGAAAGGACTGTTCACACCAGTCAGAAAGCACTTAGAAAGCTTCTGTGGTCACAATTATCTGCAAGCTATTATGCTTGCCAAGGATGGGGGCAAGCACTTAATGGGAAGCATGGCAGACTTCTGAAAGGAGTTAAGATTGTATCACAGGGTTATCAGTGTGCAAGGCAAAGAAACAATACAAGGTGATATTTTTCTTTGTGAAGAATAAATATGATGGGAAAAGTGGTTTTGTTTTGTTCTTTTTCTTTCTAAAGCAAACTTTACATGACTTCAACAAATCATTTTGGGTGGAAAAGAATAAAAGAAACAATAATACATGTAGAAAACACAGAAACCTTCAAGGGTGTGAAATGTTCAGATACAATTTCAACCCCTAGAAGGCAGTGTGTCCTGCTAAGTTGGACCCCAGATCAGGGTGAAGATGGTCTTCTTCCCACATTTCATACTGAGGGCTCATCAGTTTCTTCCTGGCCCTTACCTGAGGCCTTGGTAGCCTCTACAAGGTGTGTAAGGATCCTGCTCCCGTTCATAACCCAGGTGGACACATACAAAGACAGGAGGAGGAAATTTTGTGGTGCTGCATGATTAGCATCATCAGGATAACAAGTGCTTTGGATTGTCCTCTCAGCCCCTGCTCATATTTGGTTCCAAAGCAGGAAAAGAAGGAAGGAGGAAATGAGTCCATAATTTCTTACACGAGGAGTCAAAGAGAAAATGGCAGCAGTCTTAAAAACACCAGTGAATGTAAGACCTAAGACAAATAACCTAAAATTAAGTTGTAATTAGAAAGAGAAACAGCAAGAACCACATAGCTGTGAGGAGCAACAGGAAACAAAGCAACTTCTGAAGTTTTTTGTTTATCTCAAGTGTGGTATGAAGACAGATTACTATTAAGAATGACCATAATATGGAATATTGTGTGATGTATTGTGCTGCCATTTGTTTTCTCAGTTTCCAAAAGGAAGTGGGACTTGTGCTTCTTCCATGGGATCCTGGGTGTCCAAGGCATCTCAGCATGCCACAGCTCTGCTGCTGTTCTACTCAGAGACTCTGGAGAAGAATTTTAGAGTGAGAGCTTCTAGTAATAAAGTAATAAAGATATAGAGCAGAAAACATTCCCCATGTATTAAAAACTTGAGCATCTATTACCAGGTATGTGTGATGCAGCTCAGTATTGTAGCACGTGAAGTTTTACTTTGGCAATTCAATTTTTACAGTAGGTTTGTTCTATAGATATTAGGAAATCTTTGCATGAGCTTTTTCTCTTCCCCAGCTTCCTCAATCGCTTATGTTCACAGTGACAACGCATGGAAGACAGTCTGTACTCCCTAGAGCACTAGAGTGAATAAGGTTGATTACATTTCTGTATTTCCTTATAAAATGTTAAATATTCTTATGTCAAATATGTCAAATTAAATGAATTTCTTGTGCTGCCATTCTTTTCAGCTCACTGGGTCATCCTCAAATTATACCTGCCCTGCTACTATGTGATCTAACTCTGGAGACTGCACCTTTATCTGACATTGTTCATAGCAAACTCAGTTTTAGATCAGGAGAGAAGTAACAATACAGTTTTTAAAAGGACTTCATTACTGATCAACTGCTGTGTCTTTATCCAAGTTCTGTTATGGGAGAGATGGAAAAAGTCTTTGTGGTTATATAGAGGCATAGGAAAAACATATAACAGGGCTTGGAAGTTGTTGCACTACAGACCAAATAAATACTCCTGGAATTTAAACGTAAAATGATACTGAAAGAGATACAGAAATCTCTAAGAAGCCAGGCATTTAAGTGTACTAACTAGAATGAGCAATTCTTGTTTTCTTTTTGACAGCTGCCCCATTTTCTGTACATAGACTCGAACATGAGGCCATCAGAACTGAAGCTTGAAATATTTCCACGTATTTCTCTTGTACCTGGAAATCATTGCCTACTTGATCGGAGACAAAATAGGTTATTTAGAATATATTGACAAGTACTGCAGCACTGAATCAAGAACTGTGGAGACAGTAATTTTTTCACAACAATTAGGATGTTGAAAATAACAAAAGTAGAGGACACCGGGATAGAAGGTATGGCTGAGTATTGTAGGATGAAATACAGTCAAGCAAAAAAGCTTGTAAGTGTAAGAAAAGGTGAAATTACATGATATGTACATACACACCGAGAGATACATGTAAAGCCTGAAATAACTCGACAGCTGCCTCAGAGACTTAGGGATCCTTCAGAGGCAACGATACTCCAAAGATGACCAACAAAATTCAGAACAGATCCTTCTACTTCTACAGAGTTCTAAAGCTAGATGGGATTTCAGACAGACAAATTAATGGATCCTTAAGAAGACAATTGGGCCCTTTGGACATCATTTTGGTCTGAATGTTCTCCTTTGCAGCAGAGTGCTTGCAGCGCTGCAGGATGTGTGATGACCCCAGGTCCCAAAGGTGGCCCAAGTCCGGCTATCCTAAGACTGCCCATTAAATGAATGGATGCTGGATTAGGCTTCTAGTTAAGAAAATTTCACACAGAACATGGCTTCAGAATACATCTCTAGGATTAAAATTTGTATTGTTTTAACCTAGATGTCTGCCTAGGAGCCGGCTAGAGAAGCACCTATTTCTGCTGCAAAAAGATGCCATTAAGCTGACACCAACCTGTTTTAAGAAGAAAGGCAGATGAGGGCTTGAAGGCACCCTCATCTCTAAGTCTCACATCTGCTCTTACGCTGCATCAGTGCAGAAGTATATCTAAAGAGGGGGAACAGCTTTAACTTGCTCTCCACTACCATCTCTGAGAATTCTACAGTGAGAGGGTACTTCAGGAAGCAGGAGTACAAATACCCCAATGTGTTAACTCTTTCCATGCTGCAGACCTGCTTTGCAACCGCCACAAGGAGAATAATTAAATTCCTGGTTTGCAGTAGAGGAAAATGAGGAAACAAAGGTAACATCAGGTCTTCCAGAGATCCTGGGTAAAGGAGGGGAATCTGTGTTGGAAAAATGAACACTAAAAAGAAATTAAAATAAAATAAAAGGGGAAGTGGTAGATCCTAACTGAACATAGGGAGAAGAAAAAAGAAAGCAAACAAACAAAACAGAGAAACATGGACCAAAGATATGGTCCAAAGAGGAAACTGGGAAGGGAGACAACAGGGGCTGAAGGCATTTATGGCTATTTTCTACCTTTTTGTTCTGAACAGCAACTTAAGCATAGACTAATGGCTTTCACATCACCAGGCAAGACAAACAATTTTGTGGGAAATTTTGTATCAGTGCAGTGAAATTAACAAATATTTTTGGACACTTTCCCACCATCTTGTACTAATCTATTAACATGAGTGCCTCAAAACTGAAGCAGGTGCTTCTGAACAAATAAACATAACAAAAATTCCGTGCTTCACAGGAGCTAACTGGAGATAATCTGTGCAATGGGAAAAGCCATGAAACTGAATTGTTAATTTCATTTATGCCAAAGGTTTCAAAACAGTATCTTTAGTTCAAAGATCATATTTTATAGAATCCAAAACAATTTCCCCCACAAAAATAATAAAAGCAAAAGCCCCCTCTTGGCAATAAAACCACTTTTTTTTTTTTTTTTTTTTTTTTTTCCTGAATGTCCAATGAGAATGCATGTTGGGAATCTTGATGTGAAAACACCAAATTATTTCTGATTTCTCATGATATGTGCAAATGTTTTTCTCTTATGTATGCAGGCACAAGAGAAGAGCATTAATACACATATATGTGTGTGTTTCCATTTTGGCAGTGCATTCCTTTTGATAAAAAATGCTATTGCTCAGAGAAAACACAAAGGAACGAGAATAGAGGCAAGTAACCACCCCAGATGGGTACAAGGTCTGCTCATTTACATAAGGACTGTGGCTCAGCCACAGATGGCATCCAGAAAGACACCGGCCAGAAAACAAACTGTAAGAGCTATTCCATGACCTGGCACATAACACGGTCACAGAATGTGAAACTGTGATTAACTAAGACTTTCACGCACTTCTTGGGCTATTCAGCCACTCATCATTGGAAATTTGGCTGTTGTGGCAGGTGTTTACCTTTATGCATCAAGGTTGTACTTGGAGTCTTGCTGAGGAAAACCAAGGGTGAAATTATTCAACAGAAAACCAAACAGCTTTATTCCTGGGTAAAGGGGACATCCATGCAAGGATGATTAACTAGGCATCTCACTACCACTGCTGCCGGTAACAGCTAGAAGCCAAACTAGAAGGCCAGTCAAAAAAGTGCACTAAGCACTTGTCAGGCATGCAAATATCCACGGAAATTTGATCTTAGTTGTCAAGCCACTGACATTTCATGGACTAAAGCCCTTAGAATCATACAGAAACATAGTGCATCTTCCTCAGTGGATTTCAGTGGGATCAGACCTTACTGAACACATCTGTAAAGATGGTCATCTACTTTGTTCTTTGGTACGTTTCCTTCTCTCTGAGGTGTGTGTTTTAATAATTTAGCCAAATAGGTTCATGTACTGCTAAGTATGTTCTTTTCATGCAGCAGGACAGTCTCTGAGGATGCAGTTCAGGGAACCAACCCATTTACTATGAATCTCATTTATCTACCCTCATGCAGAGTACAGATTTCCTCAGATGCAGTATGGGCACTGAGACAGTTAACTACAAAGGTAACCCAGGTATAGATGTAAGAAGCTTTCCAGAAAAGGAAACAGCTGCTCTCTCTACCTCCCCAACTTATTTTAAATGATTTGATACCTTTTTCCTTCTGGCTTCCAGCCTGAAAGAGAGGCGATTCAAATATAAAATTCAAACCTGAGCCTGAACTCATTCACTTCTTTTTAACCTTGACATGAAATTAAAGGTTTCATCTGATCAGGTTTTTAAAACTATGCAAAACCAAGATCTGAAGCAGAAGTAAGAATGAACTGAATACACAGTTGTCCCTTGGGTTATTTGTTTTTCATATCCACCCAGACAGAATAAACTGATCAGGGGTGAAAATACTTCAGAGGCTGGGGCTCTTCTCAAGGATGTTCAAGCTGCCTAAATATGAAATTTTACTGAAAATTCAAAATAGCCTTATTTTTCTCCTAGATAGAGTTTATTATTAAAAACAGACCTCTTTTAAAAATATTGCTTTTACTGATTTTCATATGAAAGTTATCAGCTTAGTATACATTTCCTACTATACTATTGTTTTCTCAAGATGAATTAAGTCACAAGATGTATAAAATCAAAGCTATATAAATTAACTTGACCAAATTAAATTTCATTGAATTGCACAATTGCCAGTTCTAATTCAGTGCTATGTCAAGCCTCAAAGTAACCCTGAAAACAGTCAAGACACCAAGCACCCCAAAGTTCACCTCATAGTTCCAGCAGCTGTGCCATGTTTCTTATTGAGTACTTCCCATTGTGGACACAAACTGCTATCATTGATAGCAGCAGAGAAACCTAATTGTGCAAATTATTTAAGAAAACCAGAACCTATGTGTTTATTAACCAGGGTCAGAGCATAAACAAGCAAAGTTTCTTTGGTAGGAAGTAATTAAACTGAAATTGAGGTCAAAGACAACCTGTAGAAACAGCATTTTGTGGGGCATTGTCAAGTAAATGAAGTGAAAAAAACTTGAAAAAGGCCAATAACCACATAATGATTGAGATTCAGTATCATCCCTTTGGCTATTAACTCCAGCTGTAACCTGAGTTTCTGATCAGAAGTGACAACACCAATGCAAGTGTACAAATGCATGCAATTCTTGTCACATCTTTTGTGCTCTCTAGATTCTGACTGAAGTTCCAACGAAAATCTGTGACAGTAGTAGATTTGGAATTTTTATATAAACAAAGTATGATACACATGCAATTAAAAACAAAAACAACAACAACAACAAAAAAAAACTTTGTTGAGCTCTCCCCTGTGCTATTCTTGACCAGTTCTATGTACGCCACATGACTTTTGCACTTATGGCACTGTTTCATAAAGCAGTTGTCAAAGATATCTTAAAGAAAAGGAGGAAATCCAGTAGCAAATAAGTTTGAATCTGAATGTACTGTCCATATTAGAGGAGATGGTCTCAAAGGGAAGATACATTCAGGTGAAGGCTGGATGTCCAGGTTGCAGAGTCAAGTTGTCAGATTCAGGAGGCTCTTGCAAGCCCAAATTTCCTAAAGAACCTAACACAAGGTCTTTATCAAATGCAGGAAAGACAACATTGTTCAGCTCATATTCCCCCTTTGGAAGCTGCTGTTGCTTATCACTATCACTTTAATTGTCTGATGGCTGTGCTACGGTGCAGCAGATGTCTGAAATCTGACAGGGTAAATAGGCATGGAGTAGCCATTTGGAGATCTCCTGTAAGATACGCTGATAAATATCCCATAGAGAATCCCCACACACCAGATATGATGAGCACACAGGTTCTCCCTGCCTCCAGTTTCTAAGCACAGTCAAATATGAGACAATAAGTTCGAAATGGCTAACCTTCAGCCCCTTAAACTCTGGTAAAGCACCAAACACAGCAGAGCAGGCACAATTCTGCAATGCAAGCCCCATACAGAGGGAGGAGAGTTTAGGGAGTATGAACCAACCTGACAACATCTACAAAAACCCTATTAACAGCCCTGTAAAGGATGCAAGAAGTGGTAAGAAGGGCTTCGTGATCTCCACTATGTGGTTTCTTGCCTTTATAAAGAACTGAGATACAGACCTTAATAAAGCCACTGCGTTAGGGAGGGTTCTGTGAAATAACTTTGCAGCTGGTCACCATGTGCTGACTTCTAGATCCTGTTCGTTTTGTCAAGAAAACTGCACACATACTGGTGTAGGGAAGGATGGGCAGGCTAGATCAAATGTACATCCTCTGCCTGTGGAGATGATTATAAGGAGGCTAATAAATCTGGATTTTGTTCACAAGCCTGCCCACCTATATCTGTAGAGAGCTGTAGCTGTGTCTTAGGTCAGGGTTATATAAGGAATAACCATTGATTCCCTAAGGATCTAATTCATCTCCCTGTAGAGAATCAGTGCACTTACTGTGATTTACTTATGCCTATCCTGGATGGCTTAGTGAATCAGTGACCCAGTGCTAGCTGCTTGCAAACGGATGCACGTCATGCTTGAAAGGTACATCTCAAAGGGAATTCACCAACATACAATGGTGTCTCGATCTAACCAATTTTATAAAGTGAATTAACATTATTTTACATGCTGTCTGTGGAGGGTCTAGAATTTATTTGAAACATATTTTCCCCCAGGATAAAAGACAACAACAGCAATGTATTACTCCTCCTTTTCTCCAAAATTTTAAAAAGTAAAGGATGCTATAGTTAAAGCCTGTTTTTCATGACATTTTCTGAACCTGTAAAGTTTAGTAGCATCTAGGGAATACATTTTGTTACACCTTATATATGTATATGTATATATATATATTGGTCATTGCTGGTATATCTCTATTACATTGATAGAAGAATATGTCTACTCTTTCTCTGTTGCTAAACACTGCAGCAGGTAAAGTGCATGTTCTATACATTGAAGTAACTGAGAGTGCCAAAAAGAATGGTTTTTGTTACCATCAGACCAGCTCCAGGTCAGAGTAAGGAGGAAAAACATCAGCCCATCTTTTCCCTTCCTCAGAGAACGTATGTGCTGCAATAATTGACAGCTTAAGCCTTAGTTACCCGAATACTGCCTGCACCCCACAGAAAGGGAACAGGCCCACTTTACACCTTACGCCAAGGTGTGATCAGGGGAGCTCGCGTTGCCTTCATGGGTCAGAGGGGGGTCCCTCTGGTGGCCAGCACAGCGCTGCACGTCCCGGCTGGGCTGCACGGATGTCGGCACTGCCCACTCCGCGTGGAAAACACGCTAATAACCCTTGCCTCTCCCACCACCTATTTAATGGGAAAGCATATATCTAAACCTCCAGGCTAGGTGTACTGCAGCCCAGCCAGGAGTAAGGGTGTTCCAGAAGGGAGAGGTTCTGGCGGGGCTCTGCAGCCCTCATCACACCATGTTAGCAGCATGGGACCTCACAGCACCAGGACCAAGCTGGGAACCCACTGTTAGTAGATGTCCGTGCCTGTGGCACAGGGCACCAGGATGCCCCCAAGAGCCTACACCACTACCAGTGAGCGTAAGCTGCAAAGAGTAGTCTTGAGCACAAAAGTGGAATCCACACCTGTCCCATCAGGGTCCAAGCCCCATTCAACCCAGAGCTGGGGAGATTTGTGCGAGAGGGGAAAACGGGGAGACATCAACCTCCACCAAAATGTGCCACTAGTATGCAAGCAATGTAGTGTACCACAGTCCATCTAAAATATCATGAAAAATGCCTGACAATTTCATTTTAATTCATCTTAGCAGTGACAAGGCTGCCCAGGATGAGAGACCACAAGCTTTTTAAAATTCAGTTGTGAGTGTTTGGCTCAAGGCATCAGGGTAGCTTTAAATAGTCTTTTAGGACTGAGATCACCAGTAAAAAAATCCTGAGTTGAATTAAGATCAAGCTCAAGCTTGCTTCCAAAAGCAGCCAAACCCTTCAAGCAGCCTTCAAGAAATTGACTTTCCATTATAAAGGGACAAGCGATGCTGGGGATGCTCTGCCCTGCATTGTACTCCTTTTGGCTTCAAAAGGCTGGAGTTTGCAGTATGCAGCTTGATGCTTCAAAAAGTAGAGGAAAATAAAAACTAATAACCTAATCCCTTACAGAGAAAACTGGCAATACAACAGTGACCTCATATGCGTCTGCTGAAGCCCTGTATGGGTAGCAAAGAAAATCAAAACAGGAGAGAAACATGCAATCTGAATTACTAAAAGAAAACAACAGAAACCTTAAGGATAAGGAAAGATATCTTAAATGTGGGGAGAAAAGATATATCTTAGGGAAAGAGAGCTTAGCAGATAATACTCTTTTATATTTCCATCGTACAATTTCCCTTCTCCTGTTCTCCCCTAAACAACTTGGGTGATGGGTCAATTAAATCCAGCAGGCAGATGGAGGCCTTAGAAATATAGAGCTAGAAATGCTAAAACAGTCAAATAAACAAACTTACAAAAAACAACAGAAGGGAGGAAGAACCACTTGAGGAGAGCAAGTTCTGTAGTCCATGTGGAGAGAAACATTAAAAATGCCCCATCAAAGGGGGAGACGAGATGTTAACTGGAAGCTGGTCCTCTGCAGGCTCTTGATTCAGCCAATCCCCATAGATAGCACTGTCAAATACAAGGATCTTTTGTGCACAGTGCTCAAGGAGCAAGCTATTATTTTGCTTTATGGAATATGTGCGTGTATTATGAAAAGCTCCTCAGTAGGAAAAATAAATCTCTGTATTGCAAAGAAAAATGGATGAGTGATGAAAAACATCTGCTCAAGATGCAGAAACCTAACCAGAATTAGATATTTGACCTCAATCACCAAAACCCTGCTTCTATTTATGTAATGGCAAATCAGGTGTGTTAAACTCCTTGTACATGAGCCACGGGACTGCTGAGAGATTAAAGTGAATAGTGTATGAAATATGATAACAGTAGCAAAGAAATGCTGCAGAAATTAAGCAATCATGAATTTGTAATGCATTTTCAACTAAAGGAGCTATGCTTTGTTTTAACTAGAATGAGTGCTAGGTGAAAGTTCTGAGAAAAAGTGTGAGTAATATGGTGAAAACGAGTGCTTCTCTATTTCTTCTAGAAACTCACAATGTTTGCCTAAACACTAGCCTTCACTTTTGTCATCCAAGCAGCCATTCTTACTTCAAAAATATGTTGGTACTGAAAGAGACAGATTATGCAAGGTGGCTGTGCCCAGCCTGCAGGAGGAGTAGGATTTTCTTTGGAGGAATGGTTCTAAAATGAATGATTGCCCTCTGAAGCAGCCGGTAGCTGACAGTGCAGAAGAAACCAACCCATCAAAAACAAACCCTACACTTTAAACTCTGTAAAGGACAAACAAATACACAAAGCTATTCCTTTCATCAAAGAAAATTATACTTATGGCCCATGATATGATATACTGCACTTTGACATAAATCTTTGTGAATTGGGACAATATTGCGAGCTATTTGCTGGTCTTGGAGGTGTCTGAGGGAAAAGTAGCAATGCTCTTCTGCCCCCAACCCATGATTAACTAAAACACTTCAGCCACAAGGAGATCTGATGATGCTTCATGGGACAACAGTCCCACAGGGAATCAGATCCCATGAGCAAAAACCACGGAGACTCTGGTATTACCACATCCGCGGGGCATTTTGGCAGCATGGCATTTCTCACTTCAGCAGTGAACTGTCACAAGCAATAAATTACACAAACCACGAGTCTTGAACAATTAGATGATTAAGATTTCTGATTGATTCAGACAGGAAAAGAGCAACACCTTTTTTTGATGACTTGTCTTCACAAATGGCTTTTTGATGACTTGTCTTCACATTGGTGGGTCATCTGCAGGCCCTATTTGCAGTCCCTTCCTGCTGTTTCATGCAAAGGAACTTTACACCTTATACTTCTCATTTTGTGTTGCAGAGGCTGATAGATACATCTTACCCTTATTTTCTGCAACTAACCTGCACGCTGTTAAGCAAATTTGATTGTTTATCCCACAATCAAGAAGATTTCTGAATAAAAATTATATTCCTTTTAGCATCTGTGCAGTGACCTCAGTCCCAATTTATGTATTTCTGCCAACAAACAATCATTAATTTATTGCATTTACGGTCAATATCTGATGTCATTCTGCCCCCTCTATGTTAGTATCTGACCTTGCCTTATTCCATTCAAAACAAAGTTGGCTTTTATGCTGCCTGTGTAGCAGCCTAATTTAAAGGAACTCTAAATCAAGCAAAACATTAAAACATAAAACAAGACATTAAGATATATATATATAAAACAAAAGTCAGAAAGAGTTCTTTCATAAACTCCAAAGAAGAGTAGGAATGAGCAAGTGTCTAAAACCCAGGAGGTCTCTGCAAGTGTCTTGCAGCTACCCAGCTGGTAGGTAGCAGATCAGGTGTTAACATGAGCAAATACATCTCCTGTGAAGTCACTGGAGGTTCGCTGTCTTAAGGTAACAGAAAATGTGGTTCTTAGTATCTGTTGGACCACTTTGTTTTAGTGCATTTCTACCATCCCCACAAGTTTTTCCTATGGGGATCTTCACATGGGAGCATTATCTGTTCAAGAGGATGTGCAGGTTTTCTCAGCAATACATTTGGGGGGAGGGAATAACTTTTTCTCTGTGATGATACAGTGGAAGAAGTACTGAGGGAAACTCCCTACTCTTCAGGTGAATGGCTAATCCAATAAGTTCACTAAATAGCAAGAAATCTTTGAAAAGTTTTGTTTGCAGAGGATGGTCAAGATAATTTACACACACAAAATGATAAATCACCACCCCAACACACAAAATCTGTTACCGTTTGTTTCCAGCCATTCTAAATAAGTTACTTACAAATACAAACTTTGCAGTATTTCTGCTTCACAGACCTCACTATTTGTTCACATCATATAGAGCCACGGTAATATCTTCTGCAACAGAAAAGGTCCCTAGCTGCACTGTGCCAGGAGTGCTTGTAAGTGACATTCAGGAAAGCAGGAAGGACAGTTGGTAGAGTCACTAGAGAGAGCACTCAGGGAAAGAGCAGGGGGTGCTTCTCTCTGCATGGCATTCACCTCCTTCATGATGGATTAAGCCACACAAAGCAGATGATCAGAAGGAAGGTAAATGACAATGAAAGATTCACAAAAGATGAAGGGTACGGAGATTAATAAGCAATGCAATTTTAGAGGAGTCACAAGGTCAACTGGTGAGACTTCATGTGCACAATAATTAGCAGGGGGAAGAATAAATATTTCTCATTCTTTTATTTTATTTTATTTTTTTCCCTCCACCCTCCCTCCCTGTTACTTTGGCCTTGGTACCATTTTGGGTTTCACCCAACATCCATAGTAACAGCCCAAATTTACTGCACATATTGTAAAAGGAAGTGAAAAAGCAGGAATAAATTATACAAATGAAGACACAAATGACAACAAAGCTTCTGAAACTGGGACTGGCTAATACAGGTGTAAGACAGTGCTCACTGTGTGTAACTGGTTCCAACTATACAACAGAGAATACACCCACAGGGACAATTCGGTGTTACGCTTCTTGGTATTATAATGACTAACTTCCACATATCTTTCATTCCTTCTATTTGCCTGCCAAATAGTAGTCTGAAATCCTGAACAAGGCTCCACAGAAAGGGATGTACAAGAGTCATTACATCTATGGAAATCCTGGTCTGAGCAAGTGTCCTGGTTTCAGTTAGGACAGTTATTTTTCCCTCCTAGTAGCTGGTAGGGTGCTATGTTTTGGATTAGGATGAGAAGAGTGCTGATAACATGCTGATGTTTTAATTGCTGCAGAGCAATGCTTACACTATGCCAAGGACTTTTCAGCTCCTCACTCTGTCCTGCCAGCGGGCAGGCTGGGGGTGCAGCAAAAGCTGGGAGGGGACAAACCCAGGACAGCTGACCCAAACTGGCCAAAGGGGTATTCCATACCATCTGACGTCATGCTAAACAATATATAGGGGTGGCTAGCCGGGGTGGGGGGCCGGCTGCTTGGGGTTGGGCTGGGCATCGGTCAGCGGGTGGTGATCAATTGCATTGTGCATCACTTGTTTGTACATATTATTATTATTATCATTATTATTTTCTATCTTAATAAACTGCCTTTATCTCAACCCACAGGCTTCACTTTCCCGTTTCTCTCCCCCATCCCAGAGAGGGAGGGGGGAGGGTGAGCGAACGGCTGTGTGGTGTTTAGCTGCCAACCGGGTTAAACCACAACAACAAGGCCCTGGAGAAACATGGGAGGTAGTTGCCTAATTGCTAAGAGAAGAGGGGTTTCTAAATCAGGTGAGAATCTGCAGCCATGAAACCTTATTTGGGTAACTAGATTCCTAAGTCACCTCTTTCAGAAAGAGAGCAGACGTTCTAACAATGTTTTAAATCACTGTATTATTTTAAAGTATATTCTCAAGGGAAGGAAGCAGTATTCTTTATTGAATACCCTGTTAGACTATGTCGTGTGTATTAGAAATTTCTCCAGAACTACAAGGGTGCAACCATTTATTTCACAGAGTCAGAACAATGTACTAACCACTCACCTCCAGGCTAATCTGGTAGGGGCACTAAACCCTTCCTATCAAAATATTTTACTCTGCACGAGGAAATTGGACGCACTGAAATAAAGAGTGATGGATTGGAAATACAAGTTCAACCAGTTCTCAGAGGAGACCTAGGTTCCCATCTATACTCAAAAGACCGTAAGTGTATCTTATCTAATAAATGCCATGCACAAAACAAAAAAAAACTCAGGATTTGGGGTAATATTGAAATAATCTTTCTTACTGGGTGAATTATGTACAGAAAGAAGGACAACTTTCCCTGATATAAGGTCTAGTCCTGCAGACATGCAGGAAGTCCATCTTGGCAAACTGGACATATTCATGGTCAGTTGGAGAAGAAAAACAACAGTAGGTCTTGGTGTGTGTGACTTCTATTGAGTTATTCCATGCAGGCAAGAATAAAAAGTCCTGATCTTATATGGGAACATTAGAAGAATATGGAAAATACACATCCTTCTATAAACATTAGATACCAGTCGCATTATATTACTGGAGGGAAAAAAAAATAAAATAAACAAACAAACAAACTTAAAATCATTAGTATTTAGGGTTGAATTCTCAGGAATACTACATAGCAAGGAGGAACTCCACTGTTGTAGCTGTGAATGTGCCACCACTGCTTTAATCTCCCAGAACAGGGTGAACAGAGGATCCAGCAGAAGTTGGCAAGGTAGAAGAATCAGGGCAGATCCCAGTTCACCACTGGTGGGTAGTTCACTGAAGTTTGCCTCAAAGGCACAGTTTGGATTAGTCTAACAGCTGCTTCAGGTCTATCAGGACTAAAACACATTAAAGAGTTGAAGCTAAGGTTTGTTCCCCCATTAGTATTTTACCCTCTCCCCAACCTGCAACAAGCAGAACCACAACACCGCAGTAAGCCTGGTCCTAACTCTGACAGGAGTAGGACACAGAAAATGAAGAGGATTATACACAGACATGAGATCAAGCGAGGTGTATACCTCTCCAGAATAAGCAATTTAAAACATGGAAGGTGGTCAGTGGGAACACCCCCAAAAAGGAAGAAATAAATACACTACTTTTACAAAGTTACCACAGCAGTTTTAACAGATGGTGCACATAGCAGCACTGAAGCAACTGATGCCAGCATTGTGGTGGACATACAGCAGAAAACCAAAACCACACCGTGAAAGTCCAAGTGGATGGATATAGCCAAATTTCTAGGTAAATCCAATGCAATTCCTCAATTGTCATTGGAGGAAAACAGAAAATTGAAGGCAAGAGAAATTTAGTCCAGCTTTATTTTGTCTGGAGAGTAAGAACAGGTATGAACATTACCTATTGTGTGTGGAGGATCTTTAGTTGTATAGAAAGAAACAACAAGGTGAAGAAAAAATGAGGTGATAAATGTTCAGGATGTAGATGACTAAGACATGACCCTTCATTTTCCCTGTTTTGATTCCCACATAAAAAACACCCCGTATTTATTTGAGCTCCTCTGTTCTACAATGAAGATAAAACAACAAGGAGCTGTGAGGACTGAATGAGAGAAAACAACCAATTTAGTGTTGTATGCCTCTTAGCAAAACAAACAAAAACACAAAACAAAACAAACAAACAAAAAAACATGGAAAACACAGAGGACACTAAAAGTTAAAAGACCATATTGATTCAAGAACAAAGGGATATAAGGTGGCCTTTGGTTTATTTTAAAAGAAACGTAGAAGTTTTTTAACCAATGGAGATGTGAGTGATGATCTGGGACAATCTTCTGGTAAAACTATTAGAAGTAAGAACCTATCTCACTTCAAGAAGGCACCCAGAAAGTTTCTGAAAGGGTTGAAATGTTGTGATTGCTTCAGCAAAATTGTTTCGATTGCCCAGGAAATCAGATATTTTCACTCCAACATTTTTACTATCAAACCTACATCTAGCATTAAATTAACAGGTGCTTCAAGAGCTACGTCAGGAAGACAGGGACAAGCTGGGGAGTGACTCCTCTCCTGCGTTTCACATCTGGTGACTCTGGCATCTTAAGTCACCTCCCAGTTTAAGGAGAACAATGGTGCTGAGTTGCTCAGTGCACTTAACCATCCTCTTGTGAAACAGGGTGGGAGTAGGCACATGTGATCTTTCCTTCAAACCCAACGCATTCTGAGTTTGAGGGAAGACAGGTATATAGAATGAGAAAAGGGGAAGGAAGGAAAGAGAAAAGAAACAGTCTTCCATATCCCCCCCCCCCCCCCTTTTTTTTTTTAATCCTGACTGTAAAGCAAAATCAAAAAGAGGGTCTGTTTTCTCAGTGAAGGATTTCATTTCCAGTGATGCTTTTCATATTTAAAATTAGGAAACAGATTATTTTATATAGTGGGAATTAAAGAAAGCAGAATGACTGTGATTTATGGGCCAGTCTTTTACACTCTTGCAGCTCAGTAGTAATTGTAAAGAAGCCACACATACTGTGACAAAACAGAAATATCTCTAGGGTGTTCATCTGTCAAACAATTTCATTCACATCTCATCTGCCTTCTGAATGAGATATGAAAATGAGTCTGCTACATTACTTTTGCTGTCAAAGGAGAGGATGGATTCAGTCCCCTTTAAAGTGACAGTGAACCTTTTACAGTCTTTGTCTGAAGAGTAAGCACATTGAGTTTGACTTTATCTGCAGGGAATTAACCTTATCCCATGTGTAGAGAACAAGAAGATATGTCCAAAAGACTTTCAGATGTGGTTCATTGGACCTAAAGTAATAAGTACATAAATATATAAATAAAATTAAACATTTAACTTTCAGCTCGTCTGACTTTTTGAAGTTTCCTGGCTCAATTCATTGTGAAAGGCATCTGAATGACAGCTCTGTCTGGGAAGAGGCAAGGTCCCAGCACTCCCTGAGCAATTGTTTTAACCAGAAAATTAGGATTCAGCTGTTTACAGAGGGAAGGAAGGTAGAGACGTCAATGTGTTTGAGGATGAAGAAGAGTTAGGAAGAAGCTGTGAGAAAGATTTGCCCATTTCACTTACAGAAGTGACTACAAAGCCATCACTCTCCAGCCAGACTGAACTGATGACCTGGAAATGAGAAACACACCATTTCCTTGCCCTCTGCCAAAAATTCACTCAGTCTTTACATTTACTTATTTTCTTTAATAATTAATCTTTCAAATCATTATTTAGCCATCAAAGCTCCTGTGAGATCATCATCTCCAAAATAATCTTTAATGCCAAGCAGACATAATGAAGCAAACAGATCTGTTTATAACAAACACACGTCTACAAGTCTCCCATTTCCATTGCCACAACTCTGATATGTCCCATTTCTACCCCTTCACTCTTTCCATCTCTTATATTTTGTGTATTCAGCCCCTTGTTCTGCAAACCAGGACTGCTCAGAGCAAGGATCTTTGTAATGCGCTATATTCATACATACCATGAACAAGTATGCAGAAGGGGGTACCTCCCACAGTGAATTCACAGTGACAACTTCGTGACAGTCCCTGTTGCAGAGACATCTAAACTCTGAAGGTGTCAGAGGTAATGACAATTCTACTCTGTCTGAGCATTCATAGACATGTGAATTGGGGCAGCAGACAGAGACAAGAGACTGGAGAGCAGCACAGAAGTTCCCAAGCTAAAAGAGCCAGAAAATGGAAAATGTACAGACCAGCATAATTCAAGCAGACTGAGTCAGAATCTGCTCATGAAATGTGTTTGCTTGCTAATAAATCCTACGACAACATTTTCTCCTTCCTTCCTGTAGTAGCTAGCTGTGCTATTGCTTATCAAAGAATGAGATACAGAAAACAACAAAGAGCATGAGCATGGCACTCAGTGAAGACAGTATTCATATGAGAGAGTTGTCTGGTTAACAGCCTTGTTCCCTGAATTATTTGTGCATTTTTTGTTATTTTTCAGTAGAATATAGGGGTGTGGACCACAGTTCAGGACTACCCTCTCCCAAAAGATCTTCTTTTATCTTCACAGTGCTTGTTCACATCCATTGCCATAAATGCTGTATCAATCAGCAGCTCAAAATGTCATACTCTTGTTCAACGAAATCAGTGAAAGCTATTGTGACTACTATGATTTGTGCAGCACCCAATGCAGTGAATGTGCTTCAGGTATGGCAGACCTTCACTGACAGTCAGAGGAACATCTTGCTTCCAAGATCTCAAATGGCTTCAGCAGGAGATGCGCTGAGAAATTCAGCTCTGTCAAAACAGATGCAGATCTGAGCACCCAGAGGAAAGCACCTGGCATCTTAGAAGCCTACAGAAAGCTAGAGTTTTGAACAGGAGTTTTCCAGGTCATACAGCTGATTTTCATAGAATCATAGAATGGCTAAGATGCTTTCATGCCTTTAGATGCTTAAGTCTTTCTGCTAATCTGAAATGATTGTTTTCAGAGGTATTTAGGCACTTGTGATGTGGGCTCATTAGGATTTGATGAAAATTGCTTTGAAAAATATTATTTTGAAAACACTTATGACCTTGTACACTCCTCTCCCCTTTCTCCAGCCTTTCAAATGCTTAGGGAAACACAGCTTTCACAATGCACCTGAAGGACAGCTTCTCTTTTCAAGCTTGTTACAACAATATAATATTAATGTGACACATAGGGACTGAAAAAAAGTTGACATCCAAGGCAATACTCACATTAAAAAAAATATATATATATGAAGGAAGCGTTTCCTAGGACATGCTGCTGCATGATTTGTTGGTGAGTAACCATAGGAGCAGAGACACAGGTTCATTTACCAGGGTTCTCCAACACATCCAGAAACATTTGGATTAAGGTTGTTCCTCCTAATACAGACTTTAAGTAACATTTTATCATGTGTTTACATAGCCCATTATGGACCAATGACAAACCTTTGCCCAAGGGAACCCGTAGTTTCAGAGATGCAGCCAAATACTAATTAAACTGAAATGTAGCATTTATTTGTCAGTACAAGTCTCCTCTGCAGTAGATCTTTGCATGTGCCCATTATTGCTGCACAAAAGACACAAAATCCCTGGTGTTCAGAGCACTCATCAATTAAAAAACAGATTAAAACTTCAACATTATTACAGAAAATGAAGGAATCACAGACCTTTAGGTCCTTGGGCTCCAAAATGTTTAATTTAAAAAACTAAGAGGACTATCTCTACAATTATGTTATATTACTATATTTATTACCTTCTCTGTCTCTACAGTAACAACTTTTTCTATAACCATAGATCTCAAACTACTCACATTACTATGATGATATAATTTGTAATATTTAGCCACAGGGTAAGCATAATTTCTTTTATAAATTGCATACTTATGTTCATTACAGTAAATTCTTTCTTTGAAAGACTTATTTAGATTTTACCATTATACCTGCAGTTCACTGACATTCCAAAAAGATAAGCCAAATTGTCTGTCTCAAATTATTAAACCTCTTATTTAAAATTTCTTCTGTAAGTGGAAATAATAATATCTAATTATTATGTAATAACTATGCTGGTTTTAAGTATAAAATACATATTTTGAACTGTGAGCATACATCTTAGAAGAGCTCTATTCTCTGAGGAATCCTCACCCTGCTTATGATGCTTAGATAATTTAAGATTTTATGAAAAACACTTAATATTTAATTAACATTTGTTTGTTTGAAGACAAGAATCCTAAAACCATGACCCAACTGTAATTAGCCTGGTACCATCAGCCTGTCCAAACACGTGGCCCAGAGTAACGGAATAGCTCACTCCCTTAGGAGCTATTTGTTACGATGGACTGTTAACAGTGAAACCTATAGAAAAACATTTAACTATCACCACTGCTCCCAATCTTCAGAAACATTTAAACACTGAGAGAGATAACTTTATCCTATAGTCTCAAAATGCTAATCAAATAAGGACTGCAGAAAATGAATCTCAAATACAGTTTCCCATAAGGGCTTCTCTGTGCTGTTGAAAGTGCCTCACAGCCCAGGGTCAAGCAGAGCTATGAAGAGCAGGATGTTTCCTCTCCAGAGGACAGAGCTCTAGGACAGAGCCTGGAGCTGCACTTTGGATGAAACCTGAACTTCTTAAGGATGCCTAAATTCCCAGGTACTGACACTGGGCCTGATGGATGGTGTGCACAGCAGAGGTGATGACAGAAGTGCTCTTCTTCCACTTAGTCCTCACCTGACAGTACTGCACTTAAGGAACACCACAGATGCTTTCCTAAGGTAACAAGTCACCATACAGGTCAATTCCAAGCTAAACAGAACTAAAAAGCAGAGACATTTTTCTATTTAAAGTAAAACCCAAGTAATCTATTGACTGCTTTTTATGTAATCACGTGTTAAGCACACCATTGCACAGTACTGGATGAACGCATCCCAAATTCAGGCCATTAACAGCAAAGTAGTTCAGAGGTTCTACCAGAAATAACATTTGGCAAGGCATGCCAGAAAAGTTAGAAAGCAAATGCTGTAAATGGAGCTGTGACTTGATTTTTTCATGTGTGATTAATATTCATGAGGAACAATGGTCTGAAGCTTTTGCTAAAAGAACAGTTCAAAGACCAGAAAGTTCTTCTTTCAAAGGAATGACAGGTTCAGGTTCTTACACATGTCAACACGAAGAAGGCTTAGCTCTTACAGTTAAGGTCAAATGAATGTGCGGCTTCACTCATGCTGTGTGATTTCTAAAGACAAACGCATGCATTCAGAAGGGAAAACAAGCCAATAAGCTGTTAGCTGTACTTTGGTTGGAACCAGAACTTGCCAAAGATGGCTCCTATCCCATGTATCACTTGATTATAATGTAATATATATATATATATATATAAATATTACATATAACTATGAATATAACAACATTTAATTCCAAAATTCAAGGCTCGAGTTATGCTGATGCACTGTTCCAAGCACTGAAAGTAGTATGATGACAGCATTACTGTTTCAAGAAGGTGCAATCTAACTAGCTACACCAAAAAGGAAAAGACCTACAAACATAAGACTGAGAATGGAGGCAGAGACAGATTTCAGCAGTGTCCAAGGCCTGCAATATAAACCAGAAGAAAAACTTCTACTTTTGAACTCTCACCTGCAAGGAGGGAGAGGAACAAAATTATAGGCTCTTAACCCAGAAAGAAAAACAGATATCATATAGGCATAAAATGATGCAGGCCCTAGTATTGTAACAAAATGCTTATCACTGGTTGCAAGAACTGCAAAGTTTGATTCTTTACTTTTTTTTTTTTTTTTGCCTGAAGATGAGCTCATTTTCATACTGATATATCTAATTTTGTATAGTCCAAACTATGTGTATATAACATAAAATCTTTCTTCAGCTCAGACTTTGGAAAGCATTCTGAAAGAATCTGTGGAGAGAAAATCAGGTTCTGAAGAGGTTAACATAATTTAACAACATGTGAGCAGATAAACTCCTCACCCCAATCAATGACAAGCACTTCTACTGCAAATGTAATTGAAATATTCCTCAGTTTGACCACCAATACATTTCCACCTCCAAATCAAACTGCATCTACCATGGGACAGGAGCACAGTTTCCAGACAAATAGTGTACAGAAGATGATAAATTGTAATTCATTGCCTGTTCATTCCATCATGTCACCACTTGCAAACTTGAAACTCAATATTGTAGTGGTTCAGTATTTTGAATATAGCTATCTAAGATTACGTACCACAAAATAAATCTGATTATTTGCTATGTACAGCACAACTGCTTCTGATTCCCAGTTTCATAAAGGATGCTTATTTACTGGAATATACAGTAACTTTCAGAGAGATTTAATCCAACCCATAATACCTAAAAGTAATTTTACTTGGCTGTGAAAGCACCACTTCAGAAACTGTTCTTCACCGAGATTCATCTTCTTACCCTTTTGATCCCCCCAAAGCAGAAGAGGTTAATGATGCCAACTTTGCTAGCTGATCATTTTCCTTTTCTTAAATCCTTATCTGTAATAAAGATTCATCTGCAATTACTGACTCTGTTCTAAGCCTTGCATAGAGAATAGTTTCTAGATTTCATCTAATGAAAAGTCAACATAAAATAACTAAGCAGTCTTGGGAGCAGGGACTGGAATGGAACCCAAACTTCCCCTACTGCCTGCTAATCTACAATTATTAGACTCTATATGCTGTCATAGTCAATGGAGCACAGTGTGCAGGACAGTGATTTTCTACAGAAATATGGTCCGTAGCAGATGCAGGAAAGGTAATATACATTAGAACCATCCGAAGCCAAACAGAAAAGTGAGCCAGTCTCTCCTACCTCCGAGGCAAACAACCTCACCAAGAAGCAATAATATATTGGAAAGGTAGACAGTGACCCCTCATCTGGTGGTTGTGATTTTAGTGAAAATAACTGAAAATAATTTTTCCAGTCTTTTCACTTGGAAGAGATTCAGGACTGCAGATCTCAAATGGACAGAAGTAACTCACTTCCAGGGCAGCACAGAAGAACAGGAGGACCTCTCTCCTCAGCAGAGCTGACTAGGGCATTCTTCCATGCAGTGGCCATTCTGGACCTCACTCACTTTTGCTCCTTTCACAGTGATTGGGTCTCCTGCAGAGCACATATTGTTAACTCATTGAAGTGTTCAACTTTTAGGCTCTGAAGTCCATCACTGGTTCTACTTTTTACCGTTCCTGGGCTGCAGGACTGGTTCACAGTGAGGATTCAATTGTCCAAACCAATGAAAACCTGCTCATGTTCATGTGGGAAGGCACAGATACTGTTCATTCCAGTGTTGCTGTGAACTAGACATTACAGAAGTATAAAAATAACTACATAAAGATGTGAAACAGTTTATTAACATTGAGATACCACAACAGAAGTTGAATTGAATCATCTTCTGACCTGCAATATGCTAGCAATGCTTTATGACCTGAAAGATTTTTCTATTTATAAAAGTTTATACTGTGGCCTTACAGTGCTCATACTGGTCAGGGTGTTTTTATGCTTTAGGCCTCGTGTGCACTTGCAGCAAAGAGGCAAGAAATAGGACAGGGAACAAAGGAAAAATAAAAACACGGTACTTCACAGTTATGGGGTCTATAAATGTATTTATGATGGAGGTGCCAAACACGACTGTATGTGAGCTATGAAATTCAGCTGCTTTGTCCTGCTGGTTGAAACCTTTCTTCAGGTAAATCCAATGTACCTAAAAGTTAACAAATTAAAGATGTAAAAGAAGTGGAGCCCCTTAATTATCTGTAGGGGCTTTTTTATTTTTTACTTTTTTTTAGGAACAGGTGTAGTGTGCATCTCTTCCATGCTGCCTACTCTTTCCTTCCAAGAAGTTAAGCGTACAGAGGAGTATTTGTGAAGATAAGACACATAGGAGCAGAATCTCAGCAGGTGTAAATCTGTAATGATCCTTTCAAACCAAAAAAAAAAAAGTTTTAAGCTCATTTTGATGAAAAGTACTAATGAAATACAGAATTATACTGAACTCTTCAGGGTTTGGAATGTGCTCTTAAAAACTCAGTCATTGTTCTGCTGATGGCTGTTCTGCCTGAATAGGTTTTCCCTTTGGCCTCAGATACAGAGACAAGGAAGAAAGAGACCAAATTGCCTTTCCATCTAATAGCTCCTAAAGAGGAGTTGAAACAGGCAACTACATAAATAAGGAAATGAGCTGCTGCTTTTCTCTGACTGTTAGAAAAAAAATACTTGGATGAATTCAGGCCTGACAGGGAATGTAAGTCTATTGCACCTCAGAAAGAGTCTGGTGTCTTTGTCTAAAAACTGAAATCACCAGATGGGGTCAGCTCCCTGACAGTAAGTAGTACTTCCCACTTTGGAAAGAAAAGTAACGGAAGAGACAAAGAAGAACACAGGATTGCTGAGAGATACTTTCCTCAAGGTATTGCTCTTTAAGCACATTATAATAAAAGAAAAACAAATTAATAAGTGATGGGCAGTGAAATAAATGTCATGAGACGGATACATTCTGAGTGCCTGCATACCAATTCAGTGTGCATTACCATCAGCCATGTAATAATCTCCCACTATTTCTTTGTCCTATAGTATCCACCAAATGTTTTAAATGAAAATCCATAGTTATTATGGAGTGCATTATCCAAAGAAACAGTCTTTATCCTAATTAATACCCAAATTCTGTACTAAAAGTTCAGAACAGTCTTGAGTACAATTACTGTACCAAAAGATGAATGAAATATGACATTCCAGGTCTGTGCTCACATAAAATTGAAAACTTGTGTTAAACCTGCTACCTTGCAATTTTCTCAGTTTTCTCCTGCTTTTTCCATTGTGAATATTTAATATTTACTCTATTTTTTCATATTTTCCCTGTCATTTCTGATTCTGTGGATGTATATCCCAGTTATTTATTTTGAAATGTAGAACATTCTTTTCCAAACTGAATAATGCTGTATGGTATTCAAAACGTAGAAACTTCACAGGTATATAGCACAGAATAACAGTGTATTTCTTGATTCTCTATTTCCTTCCCAGTCATTCCTATCTTCCTAAATCTGCAAACTCATACATTTCCCAACTTTGTATAGCTGTATAGATGGACTTACCTACCTCCTCAGTCTGCCCATCCACATTTTTGTTTTCAGCTATCACTGAACTTAGCTTGACTTCTCACCTACTTATCCAATATCTTTCTGCAGCTCCTCTCATACACCTTTAATTGTATTTTTAAAAAAATCTGAAAAATATCCGTAACATCAGCAGATAGTATCACATTACTATCAACTTCTGTGTAGACAGTTTATGGATTTGTTGAGCAGCCCTTGTCCCAGCACAGATCCTAACAGAAGACATCGGAAACTTCTCTTATTTGTAAAACAGAATCACAGAATTTCTAGGTTGGAATAGACCTCAAGATCACCGAGTCCAACCTCTGACCTAACACTAACAGTCCCCACTAAACCATATCCCTAAGCTCTACATCTAAACGTCTTTTAAAGACCTCCAGGGATGGTGACTCCACTACTTCCCTGGGCAGCCCATTCCAGTGTCTAACAACCCTTTTGGTAAAGAAGTTCTTCCTAACATCCAACCTAAAACTCCCCTGGCGCAACTTTAGCCCATTCCCCCTCGTCCTGTCACCAGGCACGTGGGAGAACAGACCAACCCCCACCTCGCTACAGCCTCCCTTGAGGTACCTGTAGAGAGCGGTAAGGTCACCCCTGAGCCTCGTTTTCTCCAGGCTGAACAAGCCCAGCTCCCTCAGCCGCTCCTTGTAAGACTTGTTCTCCAGGCCCCTCACCAGCTTCGTAGCCCTTCTCTGGACTCGAAAAAACCTATTATTTAGTCCATGTAACCCATGGCTGACCAGATCACCCCTATGTTTGATGACTCCTCTTGAGTATTCAAAAATACAACCATAAGACATGGCCTCCATACACAAATATATGGCATTTTTTTCCAATATATCATGTTCATCCACACACATAATCCTAGAATAGCTCTTATGACCTGTACAGAAGGCAAATAACCATCTATCTAGATCAGCCCCATAAAACCTTTTAAAAAATAATAACGTTACATGCCCAGTTCTCAGATAATGGAACAATTTTAAATGATAAACTATATATGGCCACTAATAGTTCAGTTATCACATTCCTGAATAGGGCATTACTAAAAAGCAAGCCCTGAACAGAAAAGAATCTTAAGCAGATATAACTACAGCTCTTACTTTTTGTGTGATAGTCTTACATTGATCTTACCCCCCATTTACTTCCATTAAATTACTCATGGAATAAAGCACTCTTTATCTTGAATAAGAGAATCACAACCTTGTGCTTAACAGGGTTCATGTCTATACAATACCAGGCATATTTATGCTCTTAACTCTTTAATAGAAGAAATGGCACTTTGTGATTTTTCTGTGCTCTGTCTTTGGCCCTATTTACTATCTGGAGTTTCTTTTTAGAACAAGGTAACAAGCAGGAGTTTTGTGTTTGATGCTCAAAGTCAGCAATACTTGCTTGCTCATACTGGCAAGAAGGGAGAGTCAGAATCTAAAAAAAATCCACAACTCAAAATTGGAAATTGGGGGAGGGGTGGGGGGACGACGGACACGGACCTCTCAGCTTGTTTCTATCAGACTTCAACCATATTGGGGGTCTAATCAGTCCTGCCAGATTGATTATGGTAGTAAATTACATCTTTGTTATATGAGACAGTCTTAGTATTTCCCTAGTTAGCCTTTTGTGCCTTTGCAAACTTCTTTCTATGGAAAATAAAGTCACAGTGCAGCAACTGCAGAGTGAAAACAGCGCACGTGAGTTTGGAGGCTACCGCAGCAAGGGCCAGGCCAGCATGGAGGTCTGATTACATGAAGCACCAGGAGGTGAGTGAGCAAAAAAATTGTAAGATTGCTACATGGATTCTCCATTCCTGTCCATACCTGTTTTGTGAAGGATGGTGAACAGCTGTGAGAGTAAAGGCACTAGTATCTAGTAGTGCCTCACATGGTGAGAGACTAGAATTTATTCGGCAACATGGACAGGCTGTGCCTGTTAGCAACAAGAGCTGCTGGAGAAAAATGTCTTGAAGCTCATGAAGGGTCCAGTACATTTACATATAAAAAGAAAATAATTTGAATGTGCTCTTTGCCATTGAAATTCTTCCTCAGTAGAGAGCAATACATGCAAATTTACAGTACCTCCAAAACTGAGACTTACCTGTGAGTCTACCTCAGTGAGAGAATTTCTCACAGAACTTTTCTTCAGAGAAGTCACATCCCAGACACTGAGATCCAGCAAATTATATTTTTTCACAAAGACATTTTAAAGGCATAAATGGTGATTAGGCAACAGTTTCCCATAGGAAATGATTGAAATTTGGTACCCTATTTCCTTTTGCACTTTTAAATATATCAAATTTCTGTCCATGAAAAGAGATAAATTAACTAAGACCTTGATGTGGTGGTTTCATTGGCATGGACAGATAAACTCTACCATGCCATGCTCTCATTCCCCCTCCTCTAGGGGAAAATATGCTGAGAAAGGGTTCAAGGGTTGAGATAAAGACAGGGAGATCACTCATCAATTATTGTCACAGGCAAAACAGACTCAGCACAGGGAAATAAATATTTATTGCCTACGACTAAGAGACATGAGAAGCAAGAAACTAAAATGAAACTGAAACATCTTTCCCCCCATCCCTCCTGTCCTACATCTTCCCCCACATGGTGCAGGGGAGCAGGGGCTGTGGTCAATCCCGGACGCTTTGTTTCCACTGCTCCTTCACTATCCACATGGGGTCCCTCCCACGGGATGCCGTCCTTCCCGAGCTGAGCCTGCGGGGGCTGCCCACAGGCAGCAGCTCTTCAGGAACTGCTCCCACACAGCTTCGTACCACGGGCTCCATCCATCCCCCAGGAGCAAACTGCCCCAGCACGGGTCCCCCACAGGCAGCAGCTCCCCCCAGCCCCCCTGCTCCTGCGTGGGCTCCTCTCCACGGGCTGCAGCTCCGGCCCAGGGCCTGCTCCTGCGGGGGCTCTCCATGGGCCGCAGCCTCCTCCAGGCCACATCCACCTGCTCCACCGGGGGCTCCTCCACGGGCTGCAGCGTGGAGATCTGCTCCGTGTGGGACCCATGGGCTGCAGGGGGACAGCCTGCTCCACCAGGGGCCTCTCCACAGGCCGCAGGGGAACTGCTGCTGCGTGCCTGGAGCACCTCCTGCCCTCCTACTGCACTGACCTGGGGTGCTGCAGGGATGGTTCTCACTCCTTGCTCTCCCAGCTGCTGTTGTACAGCAGTTTTTTCCCCTTTCTTAAATCTGCTCTCCCAGAGGCACAACCATTGTCACTCACCAGCTCAGCTCTGGCCAGCAGTGGGTCCCTTTTGGAGCTGGCTCTTTCTTACCTAAGATGGGGCAGCTTCTGAGCTCTTCTGAGAGGCCACCCCTGCAGCCCCCCTGCAACCAAAGCCTTGCCACATAAGCCCAATATTCTTGATTTCTATCTTATAGGGCTGATTTCCAATGCAAGTGTCTAGACAGAAGATGTAGATCAAAACTCAGAAATCTCTTCAGTTTTATGAAAATCAATAATTTACTAACACATTATTTTATACGTTTTTCTATTATATGATTCAGCCACAGTTCCTGCCAACTTTCTTAATAGAGAAACAGCAGCTTTGTTGCATTGGAGTCAGGAAACACATCTCTATATGCAATCAAAAACCCCTCATAAGGTGAGTCCCCAAGTACTGTTCCACAAGCTGACCAGCTTCCCCATCCAACTGTATCTGTATTCATTGATCATTTTAGTGTTCGCAAACTACAGGCACTAGATTTGCAGACATTACTTGACAGAGCTAATTTCTTAAAAGTCGTAAAAACCCATTTGACACAAGGGAGTGTTTGCTTTTTTATGCTGAACCACACAAACAGCCTGCAGAACAAAACAAGCACCATTTCCAAGCTCTGGTTTGCAAAGCAAGTAGTAGAGCCTGAAATGATGATTAGATCTTTACTGTAGCATTAGCTTACACAGAAATGTGTATTTTAAAAATCAAATAAAACACTGTTCTCTATATAGTTTCTCAGTAACTATAAAAATAAATTAAAAACAGAAAAGAAAAGCTGTGCTGTTTTATGGTCTCCCATACAAGGTGAGTTACTTGTATGACTTCAGTAATAACTTAACGTCTAGTATTATCTTTATATGCTAAACAATAGCTCCTTTACATACCCCTGTATGACTATCCCTTTTTGCACTGCTTCACATTTTTCTCAATTCCCTATAGTTTTACCTGTCCAGAGTCCAACAATTTATACCAGAAAACTGCACAGAAGCAAAAGCAAAGAAGTTTCCCTATGCCATCCCACAAAATTGTTTTAGGCAGTGGGATTTTCTGGTAACATATAGTACAGATTAGATGCTGGGCACTTCTGCATCTTCACCGTATTTACAATTAGGAGGTTTTAATTACCTGTTTGAAAAGAACATTTCCTCCTATGATTTATAAGGTGAATAAAGTACACTTATAATTAACTTTTAAAATACACATTATAGGTGCAATTGACTGTAGCAGCCTTTTGTGATATATTTTAGAACAGCCTCCAACAAATACAAGTATGGGCCACATGATAGAAAATCACTAAGCAATCCTTGGTGTAATAACCTGTGTTCTAAGATGCAAAATAACTGTTTCAAGGGAATAAGGAAAGGAAGAAAGCAGCAAAATATTCATCTCAGTTATGACTGTGTTCAACCTGTTTTAAGTTCTCTCATTTACTTGTTCTGAAAGTTTAAAGGGCATTCAGAATCCCTTCAATGGTGTTTCCTAAACAATTTCTATCTTCAATAGAGTGAAATCTGACCCCATCAAACCTGATCAAAATTCTCATGCATTGTAATATGTTAGCAATTCACCCACAGCACAGCGGGGATTTACACAAGCAGGAGAATGACTGGGATATTTGTCAGTTAATTTTTTAAATAATCTTTCTGCTTTTTCATCAAACATTGCTGCTCAGCTGCTATTGACCCTCCAGAGACAGTAACAGTTATACTTAGTGTTGATCTGTTTGGCACATTCTGCATCTGTGCATGTTTATCTGCAACTTATCCATAAAGTTAAGTAAGAGGAGTGTACTGGCAGATGTGCAACGAAGGGTAGATAAGAGTAAAGGATGAGAAACTTACAAAAGTAATCAATAGCTGTTATCCTAATATCAATGCCCTTCTATAGTGCCCTTCCAAAGTTGTTTGCCTGCTATGATGCATGCATATGCAGCATGCAAAAAGCATGGGAACAGTCTAGGAGTATGTCTTCAGTAATCTGCTACATGGCCATACATTAACATGATTTGCTCAAACTACTCAGACCTGCCTTGCGCAAAAGACATTGAGACTTAAATACATGAACCTACATTTGACAAAAATCCACATAGAAACTAGGAGAGGGAAATTATTTCTTCCAGATTTCGTTACGAGAACAACAGCATTTATCTTATTCTTTTACGTATCAGCTTGTTGACACTTAACCCCCACCAAAAACTACACTTGAGGTTAACAGTACAGATTTGTGTGTAATCAAAGCATTTAATTCCAGAAGAACCTCCAAGACCTTTTAATTTTTTTGTCACTGGCAACTTTAACACCTTGAGCAGAAACACCATATGTTCCCAATGCCATAGTCATTAATTTTGGTCTGAGCCCTAGTTCCTTAAATACAGACCTTTAATTTAGCATCCCAACTCCACTGTAATTTGCATTAACGTTTTGTTTTGTTTGCTGTTTTGTTTGTTTTTCTTCAAAGGAGACAATACTCCTGAGAGGGTTGGATTATTTCTAAAAGTTTCCATTCTATAAAATCAAAGTTATTCAAAAATAACAGGAGTCTTCCTATGGTTTCTAAAATTCAAACTTGGCTGAGTTGTACTTCTGTAGCATTGAAAATCATTGCTTTCTGTCATTTTACAGGAACATATACACAAACATCTTGTGAAACTGTAACGATAGAATCAAAATAATGAACTGCTGGTGTTGGGCCTGTTGGGCCAAGAACCTATTGTGTTGTGAGCTCCACATTGGCATACAAAAGCTTGTTTCAGCAGTATCTTTGTTTTCTCTATTCACTCCTTATTGCAATATCTGACTTGGGATAATTTGTCAGGCTTATATTGAAATGCACATGCCATCTGAGAGAATGCAACCAGAGGTTTTTTTTCCAAGGAGATTGGGTAATACCTGGGTTTAGTCAAATATGTCTATACTAAATATCATGTATTTGCAAGTTTTTGATGGATAAACAACCCTGCTGCACACAACATCTTTACTGTAAGGCTGTTTTCTTACTGTATTTAGATTTCCACAAGGATACAGTCAAAATAAAAGAAAAAATATGATCCCTAGAGTCTTGTAGGCCACTCAGGATAGTCAAAGCAGCAACACCTTGATTTCTATTTCCATAAAAATGCTCCAATGCCCACAAAAGCTGCATCCCCAGAATCTGAATATGAGATTCTTTAAGAAACCCAGTTCTAGATATGACAAAAATAACAGCTAACTACTACAGAGATCCTCTGAGAATTGTGAACTCAGCAGCTCAAGCTGAAAAGCCAAACAGGGTTTAATAAAAACTAACCAAACAGTATTTTTGTTTTTGGAAAGGAGAGCTTTGCAATGACAGGAGAGCCATTGCAGTGATGCTGATCTATCAGAGCTGTGTGACAGGGGCAACAGCAGTAGTAGAGGAGATTTCACAGGTTGCATTGGCAGAGTGGTTGGGAACAAGGACTGACGTTGCAAGGGTTGTTTTCATGGCAACAGCTTGCAGTAAATCCAAAGAAGACTGCTGCTCAGATCTGAAGAGCTCTGACAACAGCAGATACTGATGGATTCCTGTTAAGCTTAATCCTAATGCATAGGTATTTAAAAAGCCTTCATGACACCTGTCCACATGATACCATACTCTTAGTAATGCTACTGTTAACCACTAAGAATCCAGTGATACATTTCCTGAACACGAGGCAGAAATCCATTGTGAAGTGCTAACTTCTGCCTTTAGCAACTGTTCTGGGGTTACAACTGTTTTCAAAGTCTAGAAGAAGAGACCCCAAATACACCCTCCCCTTCCCCCCTTCCCCCCCCCCCCCCCCCCAAGAAACATCACAACAGCAGAAACAACTTTCTTTGGCCTCAGTGCAGATGTCTTTCAGCTTAATCCTAGTTCTGTAGCACTTGTGCAGACATAAGTGGCAAGCTATTTTCTATAGCGAAGCATACAATAATGTAAGGATGAAACAGGGAAAAAATAGCTGATAAATAGAAGTATTCAAGATGATCCACGTGTCCTGAATATATGTGCCATTTAGAAGAGACACTTCAAGCCTGCCCTGCTGATGCTTATTAGTAGGCACAATGATGCTTTGTACTGAAATGTCACACTGAAAGTCACATCAGGTTTATGCTCAGATCTCAATTTTCCACTGTAGTTTTATCTGGAGAAATTTTTACTTACTCATCTAAAAACAAAACAAAACAAAAACACAACTTTTGCTTTTAAGGTACAATACAGAGCTTGGAGCAGCAGAAGGCCCGGCTGATAGACAACTGTTGAGGGACTAATTGAACAACATCCATAGGATTTCATTAAAATACAGATCAGAGAGAGGAAAATAGAATTAGACTACGAATAAGTGGATCATAACTGCAAATGACCAGCTCACTCCCCATTACATTGTCAGACAACACCTGTGTGAATTTAGGGTTGTGTTAAGGTAAAGTATAGACTTATGAGCAGTTGAAGAAATATGGGTAACCAAAGTACAACTTGAAGTATAATGATACTTTAACCATCTCCAAAGTGAGTGTTAGTTTTAAAACTTGATTTGGAGGAGCTGACGCCAGAAGACTGGAAATAAATTTGTTAGCACAATTTCTTGACTGGCACCAAGTTCAAGACTCCTAAGCAATATAACCTGTACGCTTCAAGAACAGCTGAACCTATCATATGATCTAAGTCCAGTTTGCCTTAGCCAGCAGAAGGAAAGGAATAGCTTGTGGAGGGGTAAAACAGGGGATCCACAAAGTTTGAACTATCAAACCACGCCTCCATTAATCTTTTTGTGTTAAGGGTAGCTACTAATCTCAAACATGTTTATGACGGCAACTAATTAGTACTGGAGAAGTGAACGTAAGCATCCAGGGCCATGTTTCCCTGATTGCTTTTGAGGCTCCCAGCGAGAACAGTGAAGGGATTAGCAGGCACAGAAATGTCAGGCAGAAATAACCATGCACCTAAACAGAGGAATTTACAAAACATTTTTCTATGTTAAATTTTCCTCTTTCACTTTGTTCCTTTGTGTGCTCTAGTCTTCTCCAGAACGGGAATTATCAAGTCACTACAAAAAAAGCACCCTGTACAATTTATTACCATGGTGCTACATGAAGGATTACAGAATGCCAACTGTCATGACTCATTACACAGCATCTAACTCAGCTTTCTGCAATGTTCCTGAAAACTAAGGGAGATAACAGTAACTTCATAAAGCACAGCTCAGATATCATTGTTGACTTAATGTGCAGATGTCAGTCATGTGTCACTCAAGGCATCCAGTCTCTAAGGAACTAACACTGCAGTAGTTCTTCAGCAAGCTGAAAGAAGGTCCCATGATTCTGTGATTTTCATTGTGGGCTCAGGACTCAGCATTAACTAGCAGTAAAGATACCTAGTGACTCTGATCAGCACAAGAGATTCCAGATTCAATCAGATCTGATGTTTAAGGCTTCTAAAGATAAAGAATGACCAGAACAGACTCAGGGAACCTTTCAAATTTCCTGCTTTAGGTCCTAAAATGACTAGAAAGGTCCAATGTAAAGCCTTTAGAAAACCGGTCTGATCAGGTAATTCACCTGCTGGAGCACTGAGTAGTATGTTGAGTGGGAGATGAATTGCTGGAGAAAGCATCAGATCATTCTGATGGTATAGCCTGAAATAAAGCAATCAAGGCAAGCAAATGCTTTAATAAGGGGTCAGCAAGAATGCAGTGCTCTTATTTGGCACTGGGTAAAAATTTGTCTGAAACAGCCCACCTTGCTCTTCTACAGAAAACACCAGCCTGAATAGGCACACCTTGAAAACATAGTTGTTACAATTTCATACGTAAGAAACTTTAAATATATATGTAGGTACTTTCATCTATCTGACATTAAAATAAACCAGCAAAGACACGCACTGAAGGTCACAGCTACTCATCTCTAGAGGCTGAGAACTTGTTAGCTGCAATAAAGGCAGTCACAGACCCTGAATAGGGGTATAATTTATCCCAAAATAATTTTATGTAGCTCCTTGGGATACCTGTTTAAAATGGAAACAGTAAATAGCTACAGTAAAGAGCTTGATTATTGACCAAAAGTCTACTGAGGTAGTCACAGCACCATCAAAAAAAAAAAAAAAAAAGCAGAACCTTGCTTTCCTTGCTTTAAACATATAGTGCACTGATGGTTAGGGACCAAATCCTACCTATTCAGATTAGTTTGCATCCATGTTTTCTGCATTTCCTTGAGCGATGTAACAGATTAATGCAAATGTGACTAGGAACAGAACTGATTTTAGACCTACTAAAAAGTACATTTGTTTCCTCTTAAAGAGAATTTTCTGAAGCTACTGCGGCCTTTGTCTGACAGCATGAACCAGGATCATTCAAGCAGTTATTGCTGAAAGAAGTGTAAATATACAACAGATGTACCCGCCAACGGTCACTGCACTGCTCATGTAGCAGCGTTTTCCAGGGTTTGTCTGCTGACAGAAAGGAATGGGCACTTAACGGTAGTGTTTTTGCAGCTCTGATAGTATAAAAGGTTTGTAGTCAGTTTTTGTTTTGATTTTCTCCAGCTAGAGCTCTGGTTTAATAAAAATAAACAGCCTTTCAGAGAGACAAGCTATTCCTTAGGCAGAGCACCTTTAACCAGGCCATCCATTTATGCCCATTTATACCCAGACTTTTGGAAGAGCAGGTCAGATATGCATCATTGTTTTTCAACTGTTACCCCTGGACTGTTTCTCACCTTTTGTTGTTTTCTTGTATTTGTCTTTCTCTTAAGGTAGATCCTGATCTTGTCAGATTACTTCACATTGCTTCCTTCAGCACTATGCAATCTCTACAGGAAATTATTATCCTGTGTGACTGGTGGTCCTGGCAAATCTCTGCTTGCTCCAGTCTTCATAGAATGGTTTGGGTTGGAAGGGACCTTAAAGATCATCTAGTTCCAACCTCCTGCCATAGGCAGGGATGCCACCCACTAGATCAGGTTTGTCAAGACCCCATCCAGCCTGGCCTTGAAGACCTCCAGGGATGGAGCATCCATAACCTTTCCAGGCAACCTATTCCAGTGCCTAACCACCCTCTGCATGAAGAATTTCTTCCTAACATCCAATCTAAATCTCCTCTCTTTCAGTTTAAAACCATTCCCCCTTGTCCTACCATTATCTACATGAGTAAAGAGTCCCTCCCCATCCTTATTATAAGAAACCTTTAAGTATTGAAAGGCTGCAATGAAGGCTCCACAGAGCCTTCTCTTCTCCAGGCTGAACATCCTGAGCTCTCTCAGCCTTCTTCATGGAAGAGGTGCTCCAGCCTCCAGCCCTCTGATCATTTTTGTGGCCTTCCTCTGGACCCATTCTAAGAGGTCCACATCTTTCTTGTGTTGGGGCCCCAGACCTGGACGCAACACTCCAAATAGGGTCTCATGAGGGCAAAATAGTAGGAGATGATCACCTCCCTCAACTTGCTGGCCATGCCTCTCTTGATGTAGCCTAGGATGCAGTTGGCCTTCTGGGATGCAAGCACACTGACAGCTCATGTCAAGCTTCTCATCCACCAGAACCCCCAAATCCTTCTCCACAGGGCTGCTCTCAATGAGTTCTTCTCCCAGCCTATACCCATGCCTGGGATTGCTCCGACCCAGGTGCAGCATCCTGCACTTGGACTTGTTGGACCTCATTAGACTCATATGTGCCCACTTCAAGCTTATCTAGGTCCCTTGAAATGGCATCCCTTCCTTCTGTTGTATCAACTGCACCACTCAGCTTGGCGTCATCTGCAAACTTGCTGAGGGTGCACTCAATCCCATCATCTATGTCACTGATGAAGTCATTGAAGAGCCCCAGTCCCCAGACAGACCCCTGAGGGACACTACTCATTATTGGCCTCCACCTGGACATAGAGCCACTGACCACTACTCTGTGTGAATCCATCGAGCCAATTCCTTATCCATGAAGTTGTCCACCCTTCAAATCCATCTCATTCCAATTTAGAAATCAGGATGTCGTGGATCTGTGTCAAAAGCCTTACAGAAGTCCAGGTAGATGACATTGGTTGGTCTTCCCTTGTCAGCTGACACAGTCACTCCGTCACAGAAGGCCACCAGATTGGTCAGGCATGATTTGCCCTTGGTGAAGCCATGCTGGCTGTCTCGAATCACCTCCTGGTATTGCGTGTGCCTTAACATTGCTTCACGGATGATCTGTTCCACGATCTTGCCAGGCACAGAGGTGAGGCTCACTGGTCTGTAGTTCTCCGTTTCTTCCTTTCTACCCTTTTTGAAAATTGAAGTGATGTTTCCCTTTTTTCAGGCACTAGGGCCTTCAGCTGACTGCCATGATTTTTCAAATATGATGGAGAGTGGCTTGGCAGATACATCAGCCAGTTACCTCAGGACCCTGGGATGGACATCATCAGGCCCCATAGACTTGTAGCTGTTCAGTTGCATCAGGAGGTCCCAAACTGCTCTTCGCTTGCAGTGGGAGCCTGCTTCCCCAGTCCCTGCCTAGAGGCTCATGGACTCCAGAGATGTGAGAAGCCTGACTGCCAGTGAAGACTGAGGCAGAGAAGTTAAGTACCTCAGCCTTCTTCATGTCCCTTGTTACCAGTCCTCCATCTACATTTTTCAGAGGCGGTATACTTTTAGTCTTTTTCTAGCCAATGTACCTGTAGAATCCCTTCTTGTTATTTTTTGCATCCCTCACCAAGTTCAGCTTTGTCAGTGCCCTGGCTTTCCAATGCCATCCCTGCACGTCCAGACAGAATTTCTGTACTCTTCCCAGGGCACATGGCCCTGTTTCCACTGCCTATACAGTTCCTTCTTTTGCCTAAGTTTGATCAGGAGGTCATTGCTCAGCCATATCGGTTTCCTGCCTTCCCTGCTGCACTTATTGCACATGGGGATGGAGAGCTCCTGTGCTAAGAAAAATATCCTTAAAGAGTTGCCAGCTCTGATCAGATCCTCTGTCCCTAAGGACAGTGTTCCATGGGATCTCATCCACTAGTTCTCTGAACAACTTTAAGTTTGCTCTTCTGAAGCTGGGGGTCCTGACTTTGCTCTTTGCCACACCCACATCCCTTGAGATCACAAACTCAACCAGGGCATGGTCACTGCAACAGACTGCCTCCAATCTTATCTTCTTTAATGAGATTGGTGAGCGCTACATTGGTGAGCACTACATTGGTGAGCACCAGGTCCAGAAACACTTCTCCTCTGGTTGGTTTGTCCAATACCTGCACAAGGAGTTCGTCCTCAGTGCACTCCAGGAGTCTCCTGATTGCTCACTGCCTGCTGTGTAGCTTTCCCAGCAAACATCCAGGTGGTTGAAATCCCCCAGCAGGATGAGCGCCTGTGACAGCAATGCTTCTTGTAGTTGGAACAAGAAGGCTTCATCAAACGGCTCCCCTTGTTCAGGCAGCCTGCAGTAGACCCCAGCCACAAGGTGGCCTTCATTGGTCTCATGCTCAATTTTTACCCAAAGGCTCTCAACCTGCTCGTGGCTGTTTCTCAGTGGCAACTCTTCACAATCTATCTGGAGTTCTCCACAACTGGGGGTCTGGGAAATTCTTTCGGTCCTCGGGGGCTCTGTCCGCGTGTAAGCATCTGCCACAGGGGGTCGTGTCCCCTCCCCAAACCCACTTGGTTTTGGTCTCAGTGCAGCGGGCAGACGCCATTTTTGCTTCAGTATCGGCCTGCTCCCCGTCGCTACAGGCACAGCGGGGCCGCCTCCCGCCCTTGTACGCGCCCTGCCAGCACCAAGCACCGCGCCGCGGCCTGGTCCCCGCGCTGCGGGCCGCTGGCGCTCCCTGGGGGCTGCCTCTGTACGTGAGGGGGGAACGGCCCCGGCTCCCGACTCCGCCCCAGCCTCGACAGCCGCTCTCGGGAGGGCTGCCGGCTGCTTCCGTGCAGGAAACCCCCTCACCCGTCACCATACCCTGCCCTGCTGCAGCACGTGTCTGTGCCGTAGACCATCGCCTCAGCGGGTCTGTAGTGTCTTCCTGGACGCTACAACCTTCCCCCCCCCCCCCCCCCCAGTTGAACATTGCTGCATAGATTTAAACTGAGCTCAGCCAAGCAGCAGGTGAGTTACAGCACTGTATATCACCGTGACAAGTGCTGTGTGCAGCTGGGACAGTGGCAGAGTGCCACAGTCCTGCATGGCAGAGGGGACTCACCTCCAGTCAGCCCGGGTTCACTCATGGCTCACGCAGTCCCTGGTTCTTTCCAGAGGTTGTCATCACAGGGCCATTAGGAGTCCTGGACCAACTGTGGCAAGTCCCAGCCAGCCATCAGTCAAAGATAAGTTCACTCGCCTCTGACTGTCAGCATTTCTCCATGCTCTGCTGCCCAGCAGTAATGCACAGAGGAGAGCACCATTTGGGTAATGGAGTCAAAATCCCCCTGATGTTTCCACCCATCTAATTTATTCCTAGTAAAATTATTTAAGTCATTGATCTTTTTAATTACTATTTTCCACAAGCAGCAACTTATGTACTTTTTCCTTTAAAGAAAAATTAACATTAAAATTCTGAATATTGAATGTTTTCATAGGAATTGACATTGGAAACTTTAATAAATATTTCTGTGAAATAACCCTATCATTGTGATTTGGTTTTCATTGGGATTTGAGCAACAAGTACACATCAAAATAAGGATGACTTTCCTAGCAGTTTTAATTATT